>NC_064928.1:68178636-68478636 GCF_023897955.1 Schistocerca gregaria | reverse complement strand
CTTACGTGTTGTTCCAACCTACGGGATGTCTTCCTACAGTCCGACTCGGTACGGATCCCAAAGCATCTCGGTAACACTTACGTGTTGTTCCAACCTACGGGATGTCTTCCTACAGTCCGACTCGGTACGGATCCCAAAGCATCTCGGTAACACTTACGTGTTGTTCCAACCTACGGGATGTATTCCTACAGTCCGACTCGGTACGGATCCCAAAGCATGTCGGTAACCCTTACGTGTTGTTCCAACCTACAGGATGTCTTCCTACAGTCCGACTCGGTACGGATCCCAAAGCATCTCGGTAACACTTACGTGTTGTTCCAACATACGGGATGTCTTCCTACAGTCCGACTCGGTACGGATCCCACAGCATCTCGGTAACACTTACGTGTTGTTCCAACCTACGGGATGTCTTCCTACAGTCCGACTCGGTACGGATCCCAAAGCATGTCGGTAACACTTACGTGTTGTTCCAACCTACAGGATGTCTTCCTACAGTCCGACTCGGTACGGATCCCAAAGCATCTCGGTAACACTTACGTGTTGTTCCAACCTACGGGATGTCTTCCTACAGTCCGACTCGGTACGGATCCCAAAGCATCTCGGTAACACTTACGTGTTGTTCCAACCTACGGGATGTCTTCCTACAGTCCGACTCGGTACGGATCCCAAAGCATGTCGGTAACACTTACGTGTTGTTCCAACCTACGGGATGTCTTCCTACAGTCCGACTCGGTACGGATCCCAAAGCATGTCGGTAACACTTACGTGTTGTTCCAACCTACGGGATGTCTTCCTACAGTCCGACTCGGTACGGATCCCAAAGCATGTCGGTAACACTTACGTGTTGTTCCAACCTACGGGATGTCTTCCTACAGTCCGACTCGGTACGGATCCCAAAGCATGTCGGTAACACTTACGTGTTGTTCCAACCTACGGGATGTCTTCCTACAGTCCGACTCGGTACGGATCCCAAAGCATGTCGGTAACACTTACGTGTTGTTCCAACCTACGGGATGTCTTCCTACAGTCCGACTCAGTACGGATCCCAAAGCATCTCGGTAACACTTACGTGTTGTTCCAACCTACAGGATGTCTTCCTACAGTCCGACTCGGTACGGATCCCAAAGCATGTCGGTAACACTTACGTGTTGTTCCAACCTACGGGATGTCTTCCTACAGTCCGACTCGGTACGGATCCCAAAGCATCTCGGTAACACTTACGTGTTGTTCCAACCTACGGGATGTCTTCCTACAGTCCGACTCGGTACGGATCCCAAAGCATGTCGGTAACACTTACGTGTTGTTCCAACCTACGGGATGTCTTCCTACAGTCCGACTCGGTACGGATCCCAAAGCATGTCGGTAACACTTACGTGTTGTTCCAACCTACGGGATGTCTTCCTACAGTCAGACTCGGTACGGATCCCAAAGCATCTCGGTAACACTTACGTGTTGTTCCAACCTACGGGATGTCTTCCTACAGTCCGACTCGGTACGGATCCCAAAGCATCTCGGTAACACTTACGTGTTGTTCCAACCTACGGGATGTCTTCCTACAGTCCGACTCGGTACGGATCCCAAAGCATGTCGGTAACACTTACGTGTTGTCCCAACCTACGGGATGTCTTCCTACAGTCCGACTCGGTACGGATCCAAAAGCATGTTGGTAACACTTACGTGTTGTTCCAACCTACGGGATGTCTTCCTACAGTCCGACTCGGTACGGATCCCAAAGCATGTCGGTAACACTTACGTGTTGTTCCAACCTACGGGATGTCTTCCTACAGTCCGACTCGGTACGGATCCCAAAGCATCTCGGTAACACTTACGTGTTGTTCCAACCTACGGGATGTATTCCTACAGTCCGACTCGGTACGGATCCCAAAGCATGTCGGTAACACTTACGTGTTGTTCCAACCTACGGGATGTCTTCCTACAGTCCGACTCGGTACGGATCCCAAAGCATCTCGGTAACACTTACGTGTTGTTCCAACCTACGGGATGTCTTCCTACAGTCCGACTCGGTACGGATCCCAAAGCATCTCGGTAACACTTACGTGTTGTTCCAACCTACGGGATGTCTTCCTACAGTCCGACTCGGTACGGATCCCAAAGCATGTCGGTAACACTTACGTGTTGTTCCAACCTACGGGATGTCTTCCTACAGTCCGACTCGGTACGGATCCCAAAGCATGTCGGTAACACTTACGTGTTGTTCCAACCTACGGGATGTCTTCCTACAGTCCGACTCGGTACGGATCCCAAAGCATGTCGGTAACACTTACGTGTTGTTCCAACCTACGGGATGTCTTCCTACAGTCCGACTCGGTACGGATCCCAAAGCATCTCGGTAACACTTACGTGTTGTTCCAACCTACGGGATGTCTTCCTACAGTCCGACTCGGTACGGATCCCAAAGCATGTCGGTTACACTTACGTGTTGTTCCAACCTACGGGATGTCTTCCTACAGTCCGACTTGGTACGGATCCCAAAGCATCTCGGTAACACTTACGTGTTGTTCCAAACTACGGGATGTCTTCCTACAGTCCGACTCGGTACGGATCCCAAAGCATGTCGGTAACACTTACGTGTTGTTCCAACCTACGGGATGTCTTCCTACAGTCCGACTCGGTACGGATCCCAAAGCATCTCGGTAACACTTACGTGTTGTTCCAACCTACGGGATGTCTTCCTACAGTCCGACTCGGTACGGATCCCAAAGCATGTCGGTAACACTTACGTGTTGTTCCAACCTACGGGATGTCTTCCTACAGTCCGACTCGGTACGGATCCCAAAGCATGTCGGTAACACTTACGTGTTGTTCCAACCTACGGGATGTCTTCCTACAGTCCGACTCGGTACGGATCCCAAAGCATCTCGGTAACACTTACGTGTTGTTCCAACCTACGGGATGTCTTCCTACAGTCCGACTCGGTACGGATCCCGAAGCATCTCGGTAACACTTACGTGTTGTTCCAACCTACGGGATGTCTCCCTACAGTCCGACTCGGTACGGATCCCGAAGCATGTCGGTAACACTTACGTGTTGTTCCAACCTACGGGATGTCTTCCTACAGTCCGACTCGGTACGGATCCCAAAGCATGTCGGTAACACTTACGTGTTGTTCCAACCTACGGGATGTCTTCCTACAGTCCGACTCGGTACGGATCCCAAAGCATGTCGGTAACACTTACGTGTTGTTCCAACCTACGGGATGTCTTCCTACAGTCCGACTCGGTACGGATCCCAAAGCATCTCGGTAACACTTACGTGTTGTTCCAACCTACGGGATGTCTTCCTACAGTCCGACACGGTACGGATCCCAAAGCATGTCGGTAACACTTACGTGTTGTTCCAACCTACGGGATGTCTTCCTACAGTCCGACTCGGTACGGATCCCAAAGCATGTCGGTAACACTTACGTGTTGTTCCAACCTACGGGATGTCTTCCTACAGTCCGACTCGGTACGGATCCCAAAGCATGTCGGTAACACTTACGTGTTGTTCCAACCTACGGGATGTCTTCATACAGTCCGACTCGGTACGGATCCCAAAGCATCTCGGTAACACTTACGTGTTGTTCCAACCTACGGGATGTCTTCCTACAGTCCGACTCGGTACGGATCCCAAAGCATCTCGGTAACACTTACGTGTTGTTCCAACCTACGGGATGTCTTCATACAGTCCGACTCGGTACGGATCCCAAAGCATGTCGGTAACACTTACGTGTTGTTCCAAGCTACGGGATGTCTTCCTACAGTCCGACTCGGTACGGATCCCAAAGCATGTCGGTAACACTTACGTGTTGTTCCAACCTACGGGATGTCTTCCTACAGTCCGACTCGGTACGGATCCCAAAGCATGTCGGTAACACTTACGTGTTGTTCCAACCTACGGGATGTCTTCCTACAGTCCGACTCGGTACGGATCCCAAAGCATGTCGGTAACACTTACGTGTTGTTCCAACCTACGGGATGTCTTCCTACAGTCCGACTCGGTACGGATCCCAAAGCATCTCGGTAACACTTACGTGTTGTTCCAACCTACGGGATGTCTTCCTACAGTCCGACTCGGTACGGATCCCAAAGCATGTCGGTAACACTTACGTGTTGTTCCAACCTACGGGATGTCTTCCTACAGTCCGACTCGGTACGGATCCCAAAGCATCTCGGTAACACTTACGTGTGTTTCGAACCTACGGGATGTCTTCCTACAGTCCGACTCGGTACGGATCCCAAAGCATGTCGGTGCCACTTACGTGTGTTTCGAACCTACGGGATGTCTTCCTACAGTCCAACTCGGTACGGATCCCAAAGCATGTCGGTAACACTTACGTGTTGTTCCAACCTACGGGATGTCTTCCTACAGTCAGACTCGGTACGGATCCCAAAGCATCTCGGTAACACTTACGTGTTGTTCCAACCTACGGGATGTCTTCCTACAGTATGACTCGGTACAGATCGCAAAGCATCTCGGTAACACTTACGTGTTGTTCCAACCTACGGGATGTCTTCCTACAGTCCGACTCGGTACGGATCCCAAAGCATCTCGGTAACACTTACGTGTTGTTCCAACCTACGGGATGTCTTCCTACAGTCCGACTCGGTACGGATCCCAAAGCATGTCGGTAACACTTACGTGTTGTTCCAACCTACGGGATGTCTTCCTACAGTCCGACTCGGTACGGATCCCAAAGCATGTCGGTAACACTTACGTGTTGTTCCAACCTACGGGATGTCTTCCTACAGTCCGACTCGGTACAGATCCCATAGCATCTCGGTAACACTTACGTGTTGTTCCAACCTACGGGATGTCTTCCTACAGTCCGACTCGGTACGGATCCCAAAGCATGTCGGTAACACTTACGTGTTGTTCCAACCTACGGGATGTCTTCCTACAGTCCGACTCGGTACGGATCCCAAAGCATGTCGGTAACACTTACGTGTTGTTCCAACCTACGGGATGTCTTCCTACAGTCCGACTCGGTACGGATCCCAAAGCATCTCGGTAACACTTACGTGTTGTTCCAACATACGGGATGTCTTCCTACAGTCCGACTCGGTACGGATCCCAAAGCATCTCGGTAACACTTACGTGTTGTTCCAACCTACGGGATGTCTTCCTACAGTCCGACTCGGTACGGATCCCAAAGCATCTCGGTAACACTTACGTGTTGTTCCAACCTACGGGATGTCTTCCTACAGTCCGTCTCGGTACGGATCCCAAAGCATCTCGGTAACACTTACGTGTTGTTCCAACCTACGGGATGTCTTCCTACAGTCCGACTCGGTACGGATCCCAAAGCATCTCGGTAACACTTACGTGTTGTTCCAACCTACGGGATGTATTCCTACAGTCCGACTCGGTACGGATCCCAAAGCATGTCGGTAACACTTACGTGTTGTTCCAACCTACGGGATGTCTTCCTACAGTCAGACTCGGTACGGATCCCAAAGCATCTCGGTAACACTTACGTGTTGTTCCAACATACGGGATGTCTTCCTACAGTCCGACTCGGTACGGATCCCACAGCATCTCGGTAACACTTACGTGTTGTTCCAACCTACGGGATGTCTTCCTACAGTCCGACTCGGTACGGATCCCAAAGCATGTCGGTAACACTTACGTGTTGTTCCAACCTACGGGATGTCTTCCTACAGTCCGACTCGGTACGGATCCCAAAGCATGTCGGTAACACTTACGTGTTGTTCCAACCTACGGGATGTCTTCCTACAGTCCGACTCGGTACGGATCCCAAAGCATCTCGGTAACACTTACGTGTTGTTCCAACCTACGGGATGTCTTCCTACAGTCCGACTCGGTACGGATCCCAAAGCATCTCGGTAACACTTACGTGTTGTTCCAACCTACGGGATGTCTTCCTACAGTCCGACTCGGTACGGATCCCAAAGCATCTCGGTAACACTTACGTGTTGTTCCAACCTACGGGATGTCTTCCTACAGTCCGACTCGGTACGGATCCCAAAGCATGTCGGTAACACTTACGTGTTGTTCCAACCTACGGGATGTCTTCCTACAGTCCGACTCGGTACGGATCCCAAAGCATGTCGGTAACACTTACGTGTTGTTCCAACCTACGGGATGTCTTCCTACAGTCCGACTCGGTACGGATCCCAAAGCATCTCGGTAACACTTACGTGTTGTTCCAACCTACGGGATGTCTTCCTACAGTCCGACTCGGTACGGATCCCAAAGCATCTCGGTAACACTTACGTGTTGTTCCAACCTACGGGATGTCTTCCTACAGTCCGACTCGGTACGGATCCCAAAGCATCTCGGTAACACTTACGTGTTGTTCCAACCTACGGGATGTCTTCCTACAGTCCGACTCGGTACGGATCCCAAAGCATGTCGGTAACACTTACGTGTTGTTCCAACCTACGGGATGTCTTCCTACAGTCCGACTCGGTACGGATCCCAAAGCATCTCGGTAACACTTACGTGTTGTTCCAACCTATGGGATGTCTTCCTACAGTCCGACTCGGTACGGATCCCAAAGCATGTCGGTAACACTTACGTGTTGTTCCAACCTACGGGATGTCTTCCTACAGTCTGACTCGGTACGGATCCCAAAGCATCTCGGTAACACTTACGTGTTGTTCCAACCTACGGGATGTCTTCCTACAGTCCGACTCGGTACGGATCCCAAAGCATCTCGGTAACACTTACGTGTTGTTCCAACCTACGGGATGTCTTCCTACAGTCCGACTCGGTACGGATCCCAAAGCATCTCGGTAACACTTACGTGTTGTTCCAACCTACGGGATGTCTTCCTACAGTCCGACTCGGTACGGATCCCAAAGCATGTCGGTAACACTTACGTGTTGTTCCAACCTACGGGATGTCTTCCTACAGTCCGACTCGGTACGGATCCCAAAGCATCTCGGTAATACTTACGTGTTGTTCCAACCTACGGGATGTCTTCCTACAGTCCGACTCGGTACGGATCCCAAAGCATCTCGGTAACACTTACGTGTTGTTCCAACCGACGGGATGTCTTCCTACAGTCCGACTCGGTACGGATCCCAAAGCATGTCGGTAACACTTACGTGTTGTTCCAACCTACGGGATGTCTTCCTACAGTCCGACTCGGTACGGATCCCAAAGCATGTCGGTAACACTTACGTGTTGTTCCAACGTACGGGATGTCTTCCTACAGTCCGACTCGGTACGGATCCCAAAGCATCTCGGTAACACTTACGTGTTGTTCCAACCTACGGGATGTCTTCCTACAGTCCGACTCGGTACGGATCCCAAAGCATGTCGGTAACACTTACGTGTTGTTCCAACCTACGGGATGTCTTCCTACAGTCCGACTCGGTACGGATCCCAAAGCATGTCGGTAACACTTACGTGTTGTTCCAACGTACGGGATGTCTTCCTACAGTCCGACTCGGTACGGATCCCAAAGCATCTCGGTAACACTTACGTGTTGTTCCAACCTACGGGATGTCTTCCTACAGTCCGACTCGGTACGGATCCCAAAGCATGTCGGTAACACTTACGTGTTGTTCCAACCTACGGGATGTCTTCCTACAGTCCGACTCGGTACGGATCCCAAAGCATGTCGGTAACACTTACGTGTTGTTCCAACCTACGGGATGTCTTCCTACAGTCCGACTCGGTACGGATCCCAAAGCATGTCGGTAACACTTACGTGTTGTTCCAACCTACGGGATGTCTTCCTACAGTCCGACTCGGTACGGATCCCAAAGCATGTCGGTAACACTTACGTGTTGTTCCAACCTACGGGATGTCTTCCTACAGTCCGACTCGGTACGGATCCCAAAGCATGTCGGTAACACTTACGTGTTGTTCCAACCTACGGGATGTCTTCCTACAGTCCGACTCGGTACGGATCCCAAAGCATGTCGGTAACACTTACGTGTTGTTCCAACCTACGGGATGTCTTCCTACAGTCCGACTCGGTACGGATCCCAAAGCATGTCGGTAACACTTACGTGTTGTTCCAACCTACGGGATGTCTTCCTACAGTCCGACTCGGTACGGATCCCAAAGCATGTCGGTAACACTTACGTGTTGTTCCAACCTACGGGATGTCTTCCTACAGTCCGACTCGGTACGGATCCCAAAGCATCTCGGTAACACTTACGTGTTGTTCCAACCTACGGGATGTCTTCCTACAGTCCGACTCGGTACGGATCCCAAAGCATCTCGGTAACACTTACGTGTTGTTCCAACCTACGGGATGTCTTCCTACAGTCCGACTCGGTACGGATCCCAAAGCATCTCGGTAACACTTACGTGTTGTTCCAACCTACGGGATGTCTTCCTACAGTCCGACTCGGTACGGATCCCAAAGCATCTCGGTAACACTTACGTGTTGTTCCAACCTACGGGATGTCTTCCTACAGTCCGACTCGGTACGGATCCCAAAGCATCTCGGTAACACTTACGTGTTGTTCCAACCTACGGGATGTCTTCCTACAGTCCGACTCGGTACGGATCCCAAAGCATGTCGGTAACACTTACGTGTTGTTCCAACCTACGGGATGTATTCCTACAGTCCGACTCGGTACGGATCCCAAAGCATGTCGGTAACACTTACGTGTTGTTCCAACCTACGGGATGTCTTCCTACAGTCCGACTCGGTACGGATCCCAAAGCATCTCGGTAACACTTACGTGTTGTTCCAACATACGGGATGTCTTCCTACAGTCCGACTCGGTACGGATCCCACAGCATCTCGGTAACACTTACGTGTTGTTCCAACCTACGGGATGTCTTCCTACAGTCCGACTCGGTACGGATCCCAAAGCATGTCGGTAACACTTACGTGTTGTTCCAACCTACGGGATGTCTTCCTACAGTCCGACTCGGTACGGATCCCAAAGCATCTCGGTAACACTTACGTGTTGTTCCAACCTACGGGATGTCTTCCTACAGTCCGACTCGGTACGGATCCCAAAGCATCTCGGTAACACTTACGTGTTGTTCCAACCTACGGGATGTCTTCCTACAGTCCGACTCGGTACGGATCCCAAAGCATCTCGGTAACACTTACGTGTTGTTCCAACCTACGGGATGTCTTCCTACAGTCCGACTCGGTACGGATCCCAAAGCATGTCGGTAACACTTACGTGTTGTTCCAACCTACGGGATGTCTTCCTACAGTCCGACTCGGTACGGATCCCAAAGCATCTCGGTAACACTTACGTGTTGTTCCAACCTACGGGATGTCTTCCTATAGTCCGACTCGGTACGGATCCCAAAGCATCTCGGTAACACTTACGTGTTGTTCCAACCTACGGGATGTATTCCTACAGTCCGACTCGGTACGGATCCCAAAGCATGTCGGTAACCCTTACGTGTTGTTCCAACCTACAGGATGTCTTCCTACAGTCCGACTCGGTACGGATCCCAAAGCATCTCGGTAACACTTACGTGTTGTTCCAACATACGGGATGTCTTCCTACAGTCCGACTCGGTACGGATCCCACAGCATCTCGGTAACACTTACGTGTTGTTCCAACCTACGGGATGTCTTCCTACAGTCCGACTCGGTACGGATCCCAAAGCATGTCGGTAACACTTACGTGTTGTTCCAACCTACAGGATGTCTTCCTACAGTCCGACTCGGTACGGATCCCAAAGCATCTCGGTAACACTTACGTGTTGTTCCAACCTACGGGATGTCTTCCTACAGTCCGACTCGGTACGGATCCCAAAGCATCTCGGTAACACTTACGTGTTGTTCCAACCTACGGGATGTCTTCCTACAGTCCGACTCGGTACGGATCCCAAAGCATGTCGGTAACACTTACGTGTTGTTCCAACCTACGGGATGTCTTCCTACAGTCCGACTCGGTACGGATCCCAAAGCATGTCGGTAACACTTACGTGTTGTTCCAACCTACGGGATGTCTTCCTACAGTCCGACTCGGTACGGATCCCAAAGCATGTCGGTAACACTTACGTGTTGTTCCAACCTACGGGATGTCTTCCTACAGTCCGACTCGGTACGGATCCCAAAGCATGTCGGTAACACTTACGTGTTGTTCCAACCTACGGGATGTCTTCCTACAGTCCGACTCGGTACGGATCCCAAAGCATGTCGGTAACACTTACGTGTTGTTCCAACCTACGGGATGTCTTCCTACAGTCCGACTCAGTACGGATCCCAAAGCATCTCGGTAACACTTACGTGTTGTTCCAACCTACGGGATGTCTTCCTACAGTCCGACTCGGTACGGATCCCAAAGCATGTCGGTAACACTTACGTGTTGTTCCAACCTACGGGATGTCTTCCTACAGTCCGACTCGGTACGGATCCCAAAGCATCTCGGTAACACTTACGTGTTGTTCCAACCTACGGGATGTCTTCCTACAGTCCGACTCGGTACGGATCCCAAAGCATGTCGGTAACACTTACGTGTTGTTCCAACCTACGGGATGTCTTCCTACAGTCCGACTCGGTACGGATCCCAAAGCATGTCGGTAACACTTACGTGTTGTTCCAACCTACGGGATGTCTTCCTACAGTCCGACTCGGTACGGATCCCAAAGCATGTCGGTAACACTTACGTGTTGTTCCAACCTACGGGATGTCTTCCTACAGTCCGACTCGGTACGGATCCCAAAGCATCTCGGTAACACTTACGTGTTGTTCCAACCTACGGGATGTCTTCCTACAGTCCGACTCGGTACGGATCCCAAAGCATGTCGGTAACACTTACGTGTTGTTCCAACCTACGGGATGTCCTCCTACAGTCCGACTCGGTACGGATCCCAAAGCATGTCGGTAACACTTACGTGTTGTTCCAACCTACGGGATGTCCTCCTACAGTCCGACTCGGTACGGATCCCAAAGCATGTCGGTAACACTTACGTGTTGTTCCAACCTACGGGATGTCCTCCTACAGTCCGACTCGGTACGGATCCCAAACACTCTAGGAGTACTCAAGAATAGGTCGCACCAGCGACCTTTATGCGGTCTCCTTTACACGCGAACCACTCTTTCCCACAATTCTTCCAATAAATCGAAATCGACCGTTTGCCTTCCCTACCACAATTCTCAAATGCTCCTTCCACTTTATGTCGCTTTGTAACGTTTGTCCAGATATTTAAACGACTTGACTGGGTCAAGCTAGACACTAGTAATACTCTATTCGAACATTACAGGTTTGACCTTCCTAATTATCCGGATCAACTTATATTCTTCCACATTTAGAGCAAGCTGCCATTCATGAGACCAAGTGGAAATTTTCGTCTATAATATTACTACAGTCACTCGACTTCGACACCTTACGGTGCACACTGGTACAGTTACTTGTCACTTAATGGCCCGACGATGTACTGCGCGCATACACGCCTTGGTTGAGCATATGAGCAGTTGCTGAGAGTGCCACTGCGTTAATTAGCATCCTAAACTACCTTTTGTGTAAATCGTCCGTAGAATCAGAAACTGCCATCAGAGACCATATGTGCCATACCTAAATATATTTATACAAACGAAATAACACAATTTCAGAGACTTTATTGGTCTCACACATATGTCACTTTATACACACACATCAAAACAAGTTTTGCATCACCCCGGTTCCCAGGACTCCTGAAGATAAACGATGACTGTCGGTATTGTATCACAGACAGATTCGCTTTGACTGTTCGTAGATGTCACTAAACCCGCCCAAAGGGTCCGACAACCGATCAGATTCAGTCACCCCACCAGCGAGGAGGTTGTCTGTAGTTCAACCATGCCTAGACGGTCAATACCGCAGTTCGAACGCGTCCGCATTGTTACTTTGTGCCAGGAAGGACTCTCCGGGCGTCTCGGAGTGAACCAAAGTTATGTTCAGACACGGAGGAGATACAGAGAGACAGGAACTGTCGATAACATGCCTCGCTCAGGCCGCCCAAGGGATACTACCGCAGTGGATGACCGTTACCTACGGATTACGGCTCGGAGGAACCCTGACAGCAACGCCACCATGTTGAATAACGCTTTTCGTGCAGTCACAAGAATTCGTGTTATGACTCACACTGTGCGCAATAGGCTGCATGTGTGCAATGCATGGCGAGGTCCATCTTTGCATCCACGGGACCATGCAGCGCAGTACAGATGGGCCCAACAACATGCCGAATTGTTCGCTCAGGATTGGCACCACGTTCTATTCACGATGAGTGTCGCATCTCCTTTCAACCAGACAATTGTCGGAGACGTGTTTGGAGGCGACTTGGACGGGCTGAACGCCTTAGACACAGTGTCCAGCGAGAGCAGCAAGGTGGAGGTTGCCTGATGTTGTGGGTGGCATTGTGTGCGGCAGACGTACGCCTCTGGTGGTCGTGGAAAGCGCCGTAACGGCTTTGCGATACGTGAATGCTATCCTCCGACCGTTAGTGCAACCATAGCGGCAACTTTTTTTTATGTGTGCGTTTAGACTGAAGCGGCGAGTGAAAATTTGTGCCGTGGCCGGGAATCTAACCTGGACCCCATGCTTAAGAGTCAGGTGTGTTAGCTACTAAGCCACCTTGGCACAGCGATTCACACAGTTGCTCGCATCGAGGAGAGTGATCCGTGGAGTTGTGTGAACGGCTGTGCGAAGGTGGCTAAGGCCTAGTAAGCAGGAGACACGGCTTCGATTCAGGGCCTCGATAAAATTTCTGCTCGCTGCTTCAGTCTATGTACTCTAAATGTATTTGTTTCGATGTTGTCCACTTGCTGTATTAATGTGTGCGAACAATTTAGGAACATCCTGTAGGTATTAAAGAAATTTTAATAAATATGAGTTAAATATAAAATAAATATTAAAGAAATAATTATTAAAGAAATGTTAATAAATATGTGACCTCACCGCACCTCTTACGTCGTATTGCATCTAAGATTTTCTGATTCAGTTTTTCTTCGCTCGTGAGTGAATACTGTGGCTCTCAGAGCCAGAAATGCTGGAACTCTACGTGCGACTGTGCTGATTACTGTGGTGAGCGTGCAGCGAGTAGCCGTCGAAGTAGAAAAAACGTCTCATGTCAAAATGTCGCTCTCTGCCAGGCGTGTAGCGTCCCATGGAACAGGAGACACGGAGCGTCCTGATTCCCTTGTGGACGGGACGCTGGAGCGCCGCTCGGTTGGATCAGCTTCGAGAACTCAAGTCTGTAGGAGGGCTCTTCAGCTGGAGGCAAGAGGCCGGCAGCGAGCACCCAAACACCACCTCGAGGAGCAGGCGGCGGAGCAGTTTGCCCACAAAAGGGATAAAGGGAGGGGGGGGGGAGAGGTGGGGGTGGAAGGGGAAGGCACGGTCGCAGCACGGCAGCGGCGAAATCGATTGTGTGTTCTCCACTGTAATCACGATCTGTGAAAGCCGAAAGCGACAGGCTATTGGAGAGTGTCACAAACTCCACGGGACCGTTCGCAGATGATGCGGTTGTGTATGCGGGACGGCTTAAAACAACCTCCTAATAAGGTCATAGGAGGGTACAGGGCGACGGATTGGGCAACATTTTCCGCATAACCACCGACAGGAGATGCACCGGTGTGGAGTTATGACCATAAAACGACAGTCAATCGGAGACGAGCATGTGGGAAAGTGTCCTTTTCAACTAACTTGCCCAAGCAAATACCTGCTATGCTGAAAAGTGCGTTTACTAATCGAAGGGGTAGACCAGGGTAGAATTTTTTTAGCCTAATTTCTTTTATTGGTATAAAATGTTCCTCAGAAATTCCCACAAATGACAGAAACCAATACTGTGCATTGAACAAACAGTATAGGAAAGAAAAGAAAAATTTGGAGGGGGAATTAAAATTCAGCGAAAAGAAATAAAAATTTTGAGGTTTGCTGGTCACACTGCAATTCTGTCACAGACGGCAACGAACTTGGAAGAGGAGTTGAACGGAATGGACATTGTCTTGAAAGGAAGATGTAAGATGAACACCAACAAAAGCAAAACAAGAATAATGGAATACAAGAGAATCAAATCAACTGATGCTGGGGGAATTAGACTAATCTAACGAGACACTTATAGTAGTAGATGAAATGGTTCAAATGGCTCTGAGTTCCATGGGACAATACCTGAGCTCATCAGTCCCCTAGACTTAGAACTACTGAAACCTAGCTAACCTAAGGACATCACACACATTCACGCCCGAGGCAGGATTGGAACCTGCAACCGTAGCAGCAGTGCGGTTCCAGACTGAAGCGCCTAGAACCTCTTGACCACAACGGCCAGCAGTAGTAGATGAGTTTTGCCATTCATGCAGCAAAATAACTGATGATGGCCGAAGCAAAGAGGATATAACATGTAAACTCGCAAAGGAAAGATAAGAATTTCTGAAGAAGAGAAATTTGTTAACATCGATTATAGATTTAAGTGTCAGGAAGTCTTTCCTGCAAGTATTTGTCTGGATTGTAACGATGTATGGATGTGAATCACTTTAGACAAGAAGGGAACACAAACTTTTGAAATGTGGTGCTATGGAAGAATATTGAAGATTAGATGGATAGATCACGTAACTAATAAGGAGGTACTGAATAGAATTGAAGAGATGAGAAATTTGTGGCACAACCTGAACAAAAGAAGCTATAGTTTGATAGAAAACGTTTTGAGACGTCAAGCGATCACCATTTTAGCACAAGGGAAGTGTGAGGGGAGTAAAAACCGTAGCGGTAGACCAAGAGCTGAATACAATAAGCAGATTCAGAAGGATGTTGCAGTAGTTATTCGGAGGTGATGAGGGTCGCACGGGACAGAATAACACGAAGAGCTGCCTCAGACCAGTCTTTGGGGTGAAGACCGCAACAACAACAGCAACCACTCGCCTTTTGTTTCATTCTTCAGCTCTTATTTTCCATTACCGGTTTCGAATCGCCTAGCAGTTCATTATCACATGGTACATATTTACTGCATATTTGCAGCATTGTTCGTGTCATTTACCTGCTGCGAAATATGTATTCGAAACATGTAAGCACTGGATGTGGCGACAGATATTCACATTATTGGATCGGATATCAACAATTCTCACCACATTCAGTGCTTACATGTTTCGTTTACATATTTTGCAACAGCTAAATGATCCGAACAACGCTGCAAACATGCAATAAATACGTACCATGTGACGACGAATGGGTAGCTGATTCTAAACCGGCAATGAAAAATAAAAATAGAAGAATAAAAGAAATGGCGATAGGTTGCAGTATTTTGTGAAAACTTTTATTCATCACAGTCGCAGTGTTCCACATTCGTAATGGATAAAAGTTATTCTTAGTTTTTTCCTTATGAAGTCTATTTTTAATTCACATAAAGTGTGCCAGAAGTGTTAAAATATGTTAATAACGCCATTTCTGGCGAATCAAATGAAATCAGTGTAGTACTATAATTGTAAAAATAGTATTGAACCAAAATGCTGCTATAATGGATGTTGTTTTATTCTGTAGATTTATCAGCATTCTGATTCAATATTATTATTACGTCTCCCACGCTGTGGTCACGAAAGAAATAAAAATAAAATAATGTTACAGTAGTTACCGACGGAATAGGGATCCTGTTAGTTTCGGGTAGTATCAAATGGTTCAAATGGCTCTGAGCACTATGGGACTTAACATCTGAGGTCATCAGTCCCCTAGAACTAAGAACTACTTAAACCTAACTAACCTAAGGACATCACACACATCCATGTCCGAGGCAGGATTCGAATCTGCGACCGTAGCAGTCGCGCGGTTCCAGACTGAGGCGGCTAGAATCGCTCTTCCACAGCGGCCGGCACAGAAGGCATTTGCATCAACTAAAATACTGTTCTAGACAAGGCTTTTCTTCGTAACGTATTTCGTCGGTCACGAAGTAAAATGCGACTGCTTGAGAATGACAAACAAACGTATTTATACGGATAGAAAATGTTCGAAAAGTAATCCCAATCGTGGAACAAACGCTTCGATTGGTAACTGGAAGCCAATTAATCGGCATTATTTCGTGAATATGACAATCTTTCGACATCGGGAAAAAGAAGGCCAACCGTATAGTGTTAGCATTGCCGATTAAAGGGTTGTTCACTTTTAACAAAAAACGACAAGCTGAAACTTAAAAGGCTTGTTTTTTTCAAAATAACATTTTTCAAGTAGGCAGTAGCTATAACTCAAGTAACATGCCTGCATTTCTGTAACTTTGGAGTCGGCGTTTTTTCTACTGTAGTACGTAGTATTTTTGCGAGATTTTTGGGGCATGTTTTTGATCGAAAAGGTTGATTTTTATTTCAGGGTATTCTTAAAAACGGTTTTTTTAGTTACCCCTCGTAGTACGTTAGACAATATCATCAGCTTCTATGTAGTTCTTGAAATTTTGTTGTTGGTTGAAAATTGTGGCGTTTAGAGCTTCCCCAACGGCCGTCGGAATCTACGCAGGACCTTCGTCGATGTCATGTAGTATCCTCCGCCTCCAAGTTTTTTTCTTTTTACTTACAAAATGCGTAATTCAATCTTAAGGGTGTACAATGAAGGTCAAAAGCCAGCCTCGTAATTTGTTATGTTACAAAAAAACCTTGAATATCGGTTTCAGAATAAAGTTAGGCGAAGTCAATGGTTCAGCTGGACAAGGCCTACCTAGAGCTGGGCCGGTCGTTGTGGCCTAGCGGTTCTAGGCGTTTCAGTCCGGAACCACGCGGCTGCTACGGTCGCAGGTTCTAGGTCTAGGGGACTGATGACCTCATATGTTAAGTCCCATAGTGCTTAGAGCCATTTTTTAACCCTTTGGTCGTCATCCGAGACATGAGCTGAAATGGTCACACAACCATTGGCAGTAAAGACAGCTTACAGGGAAATCAGGGGTCGTATGGAACGCCGCGATATGACTGCTCAAACCGTGTTTCACTCTTGCTACGTAAACTCGTCCAGAACTTGGAAACATTGCGAATCAAGAAGAGTCTCATCAAATGACTTTCTTCCACTGCTCAACATTCTAGGTCTTATGATATCGGCGACATTTTTTCTGGTATGGACCTTTTCATGAGTGACGAGTTGATCTGGATTTGCAGCTCGCCCTGCGTTTCCCAACTTATGGAGCTCCCTTGGTGTTGTTTTGGTGCTCACAAGGTTCGCGAATACGACATTATTCTGTAGTCATTTTTGCAGCTGTGGTCCTATTTTCCGCCACAATCTTCGTCAATGGGCGTGTGTCTCGATCACTCGACACACTTTCGTCTGCGTTGTACCTCAGCACATGATTTTATTCCGCTATCGCTGTATGTGCCACAAATCCTATATACGGTGCCTCTTGAAACAAGAAACCGTTCGGCTACATTGATTAAGGAATCACCTACCACGCGCGAACCAACAATTTGGCCACATTAGAATTCGCTTAGCTCCGACATAAGCGTCAGAACTCACTTAGTCCCGACATGATGCAGCCACAACATACGACGCTGTTATTTGCAACGTATTGACGACATTGCACAGCTGCCGGTTATGGTCTAATACAGCAGCGCAGCATACAGGCTTGGTTAGCATTTGCTTTTGTCTCCGGGCACCCATTTCTCACTGTGTTTCCGTATTTTAGTGCAACCCCTGTATACCCGAAAACCTACCAAGGACCGGTCGAATAAATGCCACACACAGTCGCTCCTGCTTTTCGTTGTAAAAGTGGAACAACGAGCTATTAACTAGGTGGTGATAATGTACAGACAGGTGCCTGAAGCTTCCGCTGTTCTTCACATTACAAAACTGTTGTGCCTTTGTTCTCTCACGTTCTCTCTGCGTGTCTGATCAATGGTTTGGTGCCAGGTGTACAACTGAGATGTTTATTCCGCATTTCTGTACGAGATTTCGACGATCGGCCCAGCGATCTCCCTCAGGTGCTGACTGGCTGGAGAGTACGCATAATAACACAACCTGCAGTACGTGAAAAACATGGATGGGTCGTCGAATTATTGTGCGTAAAAATGGAATCAGCAGTTCCCAAAAGTACATATCTGTTATGATTTTTGTTGCGCTCTTCGAGAATATGTTCTTTGAAGCCTTATAAGCGTAAGAAATTTTTAATTGTTGATTGGAAAATACTCGGCAGTTCATTTACTCCGATATTTCGCGTGCTTATAACTATTATAAATCGTAATTTAAAGATCAGCTTATATATACTCAAGCGCGAAAGAAAGTGTTACAGGCATGCGTATTCAAATACAAATATATGTGAACAAGCAGAATACGGCGCTACGTTCGACAACGACTATTTGAGACAACAAATGTCTGGCGCGATTGCTGGACCGGTTACTGCTGCTGCAATGGAAGGTTACCAAGATATAAGTGAGTTTGGGAGAGGTGTTATAGAGCGCGCACGAGCGATGGGACACTCCGAGGTAGCGACGAAGTGGGAATTTTCCCTTCCGACCATTTCACGAGTGAGCCGTAAATATCAGGAATCCCGTAAAACATCAAATCTCCGGTATCCCTGCGACCGGGTAAAGATCCTGCAAGAACGGGACCAAAGACGACTGAGGAGAATCGTACAACGTGACAGAAGTGCAACCCTTCCCCAAACTGCTGCAGATTTCAATGCTTGGCCATCAGCAAGTGTCAGAGTGCGAACCACTCAACGAAACATCATTGATATGGGCTTTCGGAGCTGAAGGCCCACTCGTGTACCCTTGATGACTGCGCGACACAAAGCTTTATGCCTCGCCTGGTCCTGTCAACAACGACATTGGACTGTTGATGACTGGAAACATGTTGCCTGGTCAGACAGGTCTCTTTTCAAATTGTATTGAGCGCATGGACTTGCGCGAGTGTGGAGACAACCTCATGGTTCCATGGACCCTGCATGTAAGCAGGGGAGTGTTCAAGGTGGTGGAAGCTCTGTAATGGTGTGAGGCGTGTGCAGTTGGAGTGATATGGGACCCGTGATACGTGTAGATACGACTCTGACAGGTGACACGCACGTAAGCATCCTGTCTGATCATCTGCATCAATTCGCGTCGATTATGCATTCTGACGGACTTCAGCAATTGGAGCAGGACAATGCGACATCCCAGACGTCCAGAATTGCTACAGAGTGGCTCCAGGAACACTTTTCTGAGTTTAAACACGTACTCTGGCCACCAAACTACACAGACATGAACATTATTGAGCATTGATTGTCGACTCCATAGAGTGCTGTGTGCACAACGACAATATGCGTGAAATTTGAAAGAAGGTCAGCGTTGGCAGTAATTTAGATTGTTTATTGACAGCAAAATCGATTTTCAATCACACAGTGTTCATCTTCAGTGCTGTAGTGTACCAATTAAACTCATAGGCATTGATATTCAGTTATTATCAGTAACAAAAGCTTTATAACGATCACAATAACTCTATTATTGACTTATTGTGATTGTTACATAGCTTTTTTACTGATAATAACTCGACACCAGTGCCTAAGAGTTTAATTTATACACTACAGCACTGAAGATGAACACTGTGTTATTGAAAATCGATTTTGCTGTCAATAAACAATCTAAATTACTGCCAACTCCGACCTTCCTTTTAACTATTGAGCATATCTTGCAACGTGCTGTTAAAAAGAGATCTCCACCCCTCCTACTCTTACAGACTTATGGAAAGCCTTGTAGAATTAATGGTGTCAGTTGCTTCGAGCACTACTTCAGACATTAGTCGAGTCCATTTCACGCCATGTTCCATCCCTTGCTTGCTCGTGGGGGCCCTACACTGTATCAGGCAGGTGTACTAGTTTCTTTGGCTCTTCAGTGTAAATCACATCAATAGTTGTAAAACTACATACAGTAGTCTATCGTGGACTATCATAAGTAAGCGTTCATTACGGTAGTTCTCCTTAAAGCCTTAGTCAACTAAGTTCATAACTGCATTGCTTGCATGTTAGGTCTGTTGCAGACCTGTCAGGCGCTACCTCATAACGTGCGCTTTCTTTACGTATGCGGTTATTGGAATCCCCAGAGACCAGAGGAGGTGAACTGCCTAGAAATTGAGTGAGGATATATAAAGGACCGCATAACCTACAGAACATTTTAAGCACTCGACCTATTTCTGCATGTGTCTTCGTCTGGAAGTGAGGGAATTGTAGAATACTAGGACCATCGAAAACAAGACAGAAGCCATGTGTGAGTACTGTGGAAACCAATGTGTATCACAATGCAGTGGCTACTCGTCTACGAGATAACCTCCAGAAGTGTAGACTCTGTTCAAAATGTATCAGACTGGGGTCTTAGGAGAGGTCAGAAACGTTTCGAGGATCACTTCTGAAACGTCGATGTCAACCATGTGTGCGACCCCACCTGATGAACAGTCTAGTTTCTTGAAGGCCACATCATCAGTTTCATTGGGCACTCCTACAACAGTTTCTGAGAGAGACGTAGACTAAGTCGTCACGAGAGCTGATCATGCTTCAGGAGACTCGTCATCCACGTTGGAGACCCAGTACTGGAGGAAAGCTTTCCATTTACCACTTCCTGGCTACGAGTCACCTAACCACCATGCTATGGGTACCATGTTACTCAAGGCTGCATGTCAGCGTGCGTTGTTGTAACAGATAAGATCAAACCTTCAAATGCTCTCGCTTTAATTTTTGACGGAGGACAGATTTGTCCAGACTCCAATTCCATTGTCACGACAACGAAACCAATTTTTATCAAGAATATTCGTCCAGGTGAATGCAGAGAAACACCACGATTATGGATATAGAGTACACAACTGACTGTCACTAAACAATATGTGGTTCTAATTATATGCAAAACAAACAAACAAACAAAGAGAAGTATTTGGCTTCCAGTTTCTCGGCCGGCCGCTGTGGTTGAGCGGTTCAAGGAGCTTCAGTCCGGAACCACGCAGCTACTACGGTCGGAGGTTCGAATCCTGCCTCGGGCATGGATGTGTGTGATGTTCTTAGGTTAGTTAGGTTTAATTAGTTCTAAGTCTTGTGGACTGATGACTTCAGACGTTAAGTCCCATAGTGCTTAGAGCCATTTGAACCATTTTTTGAAGCCATTTTCTCTCTCAGGTATTCATTTATGTTTCTTTCCCGATAACCTACCATTTATTTCGTCATGTATATAATGTACCAAAACTACGAAACCGTAGTTTCCGTGTATCGCAAGTTCAATGACATCTGAACTGGTCCTTAACATAAATTTTCCCATCCGGGAGGACGGCGGTTCGAATCTGCGCTATGCCATCCGGTTATAGGTTTTCCATGATTTTCCTAAATCACTCTAGGTACCTGCCGGGAAATGAAATGCGTGGCGTATTTCTTTTACCATCCTTAACAAAACAATCCTATCTTGTTCTCCATCTCTAATGACCTCGTTGTCAATGGGGCGTTAAACATTTAAATTCCTTCCTTCCTTTTCTAAACACAAATTTTAAAAGAATATCAATTTGTATTTATATGACAGCTGTGTAAACATGAGTCAGGCTAAGTGAATTGCATTATTTGCCCATAGGGTGAATCTTGTGGCAAAACAAGCCTGTGTCCTTGCGATGTTGCTGGTGTATTATAAGTGTGTGAAATATGTTGAAAAAGCTCCCGAGTTTTAATCTGCCAGGAAGTTTCATGTCAGCGCACACTCCGATGCACAGTGAAAATCTCATTCTGGAAACATCCCCCAGGCTGTGGCTAAGCCATGTCTCCGCAATATCCTTTCTTTCAGGAGTGCTAGTTCTGCAAGGTTCGCAGGAGAGCTTCTGTAAAGTTTGGAAAGCAGGAGACAAGGTATCGGCGGAAGTAAAGCTGTGAGGACGGGGCGTGAGTGGTGCTTGGGTAGCTCGAAAGGTACAGCACTTGCCCGCAAAGGTCCCGAGTTCGAGTCTCGATCCGACACGCAGTTTTAATCTGCCAGGAATTTTCATGTTGAAAAGTGCTTACAAGGAAACCGTGCTATCTTCTCCTCGCCGATTCATATTCACAACTTATGCAACTTATGTAGCACATGACTAGTACATCAAGAGATGTAAACAGGAAGACGCCAGTCTCAACAGTTTTCGAGAAATTCGAGTCTGAAACCCTCAGGCGTGCTTGTACACCTCTTAAAGAACGCGTGTGTTCGCGCATGCAAAAATTCGTCGCTCATTACATGTGCTGTATGTCACAATAGTTATTGCTTTCCATGTTTTTACGATCAGCATCATTCTGATTCGTACAGTGCTCCGTTCGTTACAAATTACATTTTTTACAAATGTAGGCACAATAATATAAATAAAGGTAGTATACTGATTGCATTGAAAGATCTCATGTGCCTAATTGTTCATTTCCAGTCTCCTTACATTTTTTCGGGATGAAAATAATGACAATAATAAATGATTATTAGATATTGATAATTCGTAGAGTCATAATAAATCTATTGTTTGAATTACGCGGGAATGAAACAAAATGCCAGCAGCGAGATTCGATCCAGAGACATCATGTTTACGAAAGCAAGTGACCACAGAAAGTATATAAACGCGTCTACAATTTTCAAACTCTGTTTTCTCTAAAACGGTTGAGAGTTGCGTCTTCTAGTTTACAAATGTTCAGTTCCTAATCGTGCGCCGGCCGATGTGGCCGAGCGGTTCTATGCGCTTCAGTGCGGAACCGCGTGACCGCTACGGTCGCAGGCTCTAATCCTGCCTCGGGCATGGATGTGTGTGATGTCCTTATGTTAGTTAGGTTTAGGTAGTTCTAAGTTCTAGGGGACTGATGACCTCAGATGTTACGTGCCCAGAGCCATTTTTTTTAACCTATTCGTGCACTACGCGCCCTGTCAATATGAATAAAACCGATAATGGGAAATTTGTACAGTCCCCTTGTTAGTATGTCTCAGAAAATTCCTCCTATGAGCAATATACAACTCTATGATAGTAGTTACACTGGGAAAATTACATATTGTTTAAAATCGGTGTCACGCCTGAAGGTACAACGGCATAGCGCGTACTGGAAGCCGAGAGGTTTCTGGATAGAATCTCGTCCGGACCACAGAACATTTGCCTTTAATCTAGCTTACACCTCTCGAAGATACGAGTACTATCCATGATCGACACGCGGTTCGGATTTCTCATTAAATTATAGGTCCCCCTTCCCTGTTTGGTAACTGGGTTTGTTTGGGGACACGCAAATCGCTGAAGTGGCATCCTACTGAAATTCTAGCATCCGATCATTGAGTCACACGAAATAACAACGATTTTTTTGAGTCATCAGTCTTCTGACTGGTTTAATGTCGCCCGCCACGAATTCCTCTCCTGTGCCAACTTTTCCATTCAGAGTAGCTCTCGCAACATACGACTTCAATTATTTGCTTGACGTATTCCAATCTCTGTCTTCCACTACAGTTTTTACCCTCTACAGCTCGCTCTAGTACCATGGAAGTCATTCCCTCATGTCTTAACGGATGTGCTATCATACTGTCCCTTTTTCTTGTCAGTGTTTTCCATATACTCCTTTCCTCTCCGATTCTGCAGAGAAGGTCCTCGTTCCTTTCCTAATCAGCCCACCTAATTGTCTATAGCTCCACACCTCAAATACTTCGATTCTCTTCTGTTCTGGTTTTCCCACACTCCATGTTTCACTACCATACAGTTCAGTCTCCAAATGTACATTCTCAGAAATTTCTTTCTCCATTTAAGGCCTTTTGCAGGAAAATCCAACACCTTCCATGAAAACTCTGACATGATAAACAAATCCAGTAGTATCTCACATAGCTCTGAATAAATCGTGACATGAAATTAACCAAAGTAATACGAGTAACGAGTGAGCAAATGGAATACCACAGGCTAACACAAGAATGCCTAAATGCGTGTCATACCTTCCCACCGTGAGACAGACGCAGTTCCGAGGGGAGAAACGAGAACAGAAGCCGAGAGCAGAACCGTGTTAAGCTAGAAGGCTCTACGATAAGGGACGGACTGGACACCCAGGTCGCCAGCCTACCGCTAAGACCGCACTACACGCACGTTTTAGCGTGATACTTTTTCGCGTCTCAGGTACGTCAAGGACCACCCCCCAGCCCATGTTAAAAGATAGAGCCCTCCAGAAGAACAGTATAGATCTTACGATAACGCTAAAAGGACAACACCAGCTGCAAGTTTTAGCGTGAGACTTTTTCGCGTCTCTGTTACGTTGCATATTTTAAAACATTGCCCCACCACGAAAAGTATAAAGTTTCTCATTGGATGGACAGAATTTTTGCAGGCAGAGCTTAAGGTTAACATTGAGACTCTGATTGGTCAGATGAAAACACAGCCAGAAAGTTTTTTTAAAACCAACTTCAGTAAATGGTAGTAAGGAGAAGTTAGGAGAAGAGTTGCTTCCGAGATGGCGAGGTGAACGGAGTTGTGCCGCCGGCCGCCGCCCTGACGCTGCCTAAACACCGACAAGGTAATGAACGCACGCGATGCCGCATTTTTGAGCGCATAAGGCTTCACTCAGAACTGCAGGAGTCTCATCTGTTACACCCCCTTTTTGCGTAATACTAGTGTCGATCGTTAATTAAAACTCATGGTGTTCACATTTGCCACTTGAAGTAAAGATCTGAAACGCGATGATTTTTCTGTTATATAGTTATTGAGAAGCCACATCAGCCACTGTAATTTACGACAAGTTAGATAAGTAATTAAAGATAATTGAGGGTCACTGTAGACCATTTTGATAGTTTTCTCTTTTGTGAAACTTAATTTAAACCTAGATTATAGATGTGATATGGCATAGGCCATCCTTCGATCCACTGTAGAACTTGGAAACCCACTCAGGGAATATTCGTTCACATTTTTGTTGAACGCAGTTGGCTTTTACCATCCTGTGTTAAAACACTTCCTTTTATCAATAGTGCAATTTATAAACAATGTTTTCTGAGTAGAATAAAATTTCCAATGGTAAACTTAACTGCTTTTTCGACGTTATTTTACCAGCTAACTAAAAATAGGAAAGCCTTGAACCCCTTCCACTAAATTTAGTTAGTATTAAGATTCTTTTACAGGGAGTGCAGTGGAGCTGACGCTGAAATCATTAAGTATTTGGTTATATCATCGCTAGTCTCACTGAACTCTTCTGAATTCAACATGTCATGTGTGGTCTGGCGTCAAACTAGTCAATTCCCGAAAAAACACGCTCAGAGCGTCGTTGGGCGAAAGTGGTAGGGAGACACGATATAGAACAAACAGACATCACCATGAATGTTTAGACTTTGTTTCATACTAGTAGATTTCTCATTTCCAGGAATGCCCTTTTTGCCAATGCTAGTCTGCTTTTGATGTCCTCATTGTGTTATTTTACTGCCTTAACTTCTGTTTCGTGCTCACCAACCGTTATGCTGAGTTTCTTGCTGTTCTCGTTTCTGATACTTCTCATTACTTTCGTCGTTCTTCCATTTGCTCTCAGTCTGTATTCTGTACCCTTAGGCTGTTCATCCCATTCAACACATCCTGTAATTCATCTTCCCTTTCATTGATGATAGCAATATCATAAGCGAATGTTTCATTGATATCCTTTCACCGTGAATTTTAAGCCCACTCTTGAGACTTAATTTTATTGGCTGTCATCTCTTCACCGTTGCATAGATTAACAGTAAGACCGAAAGAATACATCGCTGTCTTACGCCCTTTTTAATCCCAGCACTTTGTTCTTTGTCTTCCAGTGTTATTGTCCTCACTTTGCTCTTGTACACATTCTATGTTAGCCATCTTTTCCTGTAGCTTACCCCTATTTTTCTCGGAATTTCCATCAACTTGCGCGATTTCACATTGTCGAATGCATTTTCCAGTTCGATAAATCCTATGAACATGTCTTGACTTACCTTCAGTCTTAAGTCCATTTTGAGCCGCAACTCTGGGGACTTTAACTTTCCTAGAGCCAAAGTACTGGAGGGGACTAGGAAATGGCGTTAAGGTCCTAGACCCAATGAAGGGAAACCCCACACGATAGAAAGTGGGCAATCTGAATTGATGTGATGGCTAACGTAGACAGGGACCGAGGGGTGACCGGGATAAGTCATCACCCCAGCATTCGCCGGACAGGGCACCCTCTTGCCCTGGAAATGAGGAATCATCTCCAAAGGTGGTCAGCGCCATAGGATGTGGAAGGCAACGGGAAACCACCACATTAAACAACTACGGTTATCCCAAGCATCAGCAGTAAACCATGTCAGTATCTTCTGTAAAATATTCCTGATATAGAATAGTCCCACAGTCGGACCTCCGGGTGGGGACTGCAAAGGATATAGACAACGTGAAGGAAAAGAACCCCATTTTTAACATAGCCACTTGGAATATGAGAACACTGCTTCAGTGTAGCAAGCTAGAAAATGTAAAACTTGAAATGGAACGACGGGAAATCTATATTCTAGGCATATCGGAAATGAAATGGCCCCAGCCAGATGATTTCTAGTCTGGAGAATACAGAGTCATTCACACCAGAACTGACCAAGATAGACCAGGAATGGGAGGAGTTGGAACAATTTTGAGGAAAACCTATGGCTATGGCTCACGTGTCAAGGGATATGGGTAATATAGCTCTCGAATAATACTCGTCAAACTTGAAACTAAACCAAAGGGCACTGTGATAATACAAATATACATGCCAACATCCAAAGAAGACGATGCCGTCATTGACGAAATATACGAAGAAATAAGTAATGCGATGAGAAATGTTAAGGGAGATGAAAACCTGATTGCCATGGGTTGCTGGAACGCGATTGTGGATGAAGAACCGGAGGAAGGAATTGTTGGCAAATATGGACTTGGAAGAAGAAATGAAAGAGGAGATCGGCTTATCGAGTTCTGCTCGAGGAACCAATTAGTTGTTGCAAACACACTTCTCGAACATCACAAACGAAGAAGATACACATGGAAGGCCCCTGGAGACCTGTGGAGACAACAGATTGATTACATTCTAGTGAAAGCACGTTTTAGGAACCAAATAAATGATTCAGGAGCCATCCATCTGCAGACATAGGCAGTGATCATAACCTGGTCCTGATGAAAAGTTCAGTGAGATTAAAACGTTTGAAGAAGAAGCCAGTAAAACTTAAATGGGAACTAGAAAAACTGAAAACTGAGGGACTGGCAAACCGCTATGCTCATGAAACAGACAACCTAGCTAAGAATTTTCAACATGGTGGAGTAAATGAAGACTGGGATCAAATTAAATCTGATATATACAAAGCAACATAAAAGATAGTTGGAAGAACTGAACCCAAAAACAAGAGGAAATGGATTACAGCAGATATTATTATGCTCATAGGAAAAAGGAGATTATAAAAAAAATGCAACTGATGAACAAGGAAAAGCTGAATACAGAAGACTAAGCAATTTAGTTAATAGAGAAGCTAGGAAAGCAAAAGAAAATTTTCTTCAAGAAATGTGCAGAGAAGTGGAAGAAAATATGCAAAACGGAAGAACTGATTTAGCCTACACAACAGCAAATCATTTTTTTGACAAACATACAACAACACTCTCAGGCACAATAGAAAATAAAGAGGGGAAAATGCTGTTTGGTGAAGACATGGTGAAGAGATGGAAAGAATACATAGAGGAGTTGTATGTCGGAACACCTCTTTCAGAGAAAGTCACAGGAAGAGAAGAGCAAGTAGACGAAGATGACAAGTGAGATGTCATTCCGCAAGAAGACTAAAAACTACAGGACAACAAAGCAACGGGTATTGATGACATGCCTGCAGAACTAATAAAGAATACTGGTGACAGCATGAAAATGATGCTGCTTAAACTTATTAGGTCCATCTATACCACAGGAGAGATTCCGACAGACTTCCAGAAATGTATCATTGTTCCTGTACCAAAGAAGGCAGCAGCTACAAAATGCGAACAGTACCGAACTCTAAGCCTAATATCACATGCATTCTCATAAAGATAGTTCTGAAGAGAATTGAAGAGAAGATGGAGGATATGCTCAGTGAAGATCAGTTTGGCTTCAGAAGGGGATTGGGAACAAGAGAGGTGATTCTGGCACTGAGACTCGTTATCGAAAAGCAATTACAGAAAAGCAATTACAGAAAAATAAACCATCTTAAATTAACTTTGTAGACATGGAAAAGGCATTTGATAACGATCTCTGGCAAGAGATGTTCAGAGTGCTGAAGAAAGTGGAATAAAGTGTAAGTAGGCTGTTTAGGTTTTTTTATTGGTAACGCCGCCGCCACGTAGCGCTCTGTATGAAAATCACTGGCTGTGCCGTGTGCAGTCTGTGGCTGGTTGGCATTGTTGTAATACTCGCCATTGTAGTGTTGGGCAGCGGCAGCTGGATGCTAACAGCGCGTAGCGTTGCGCAGTTGGAGGTGAGCCGCCAGCAGTGGTGGATGTGGGGAGAGAAATGGCGGAGTTTTGAAATTTGTAAGACTGGATGTCATGAAATCACTTTTGAACACTATTGAGGTAAATACATTGTTTGTTCTCTATCAAAATCTTTCATTTGCTAACTATGCCTATCAGTAGTTAGTACCTTCAGTGGTTTGAATCTTTTATTTAGCTGGCAGTAGTGGCGCTCGCTGTATTGCAGTAATTGGAGTAACGAAGATTTTTGTGAGGTAAGTGATTTGTGAAACGTATAGGTTAACGTTAGTCAGGGCCATTCTTTTATAGGGATTTTTGAAAGTCAGATTGCGTTGCGCTAAATTTATTGTGTGTCAGTTTAAGCACAGTCTTGTATAATTTTTCTAAGGGGACGTTTCATATGTCGACCCTTAGCCGAGGATACCTCACTGGAATCTTCTGATTTTTTTTCTTGTAGTTTGTGTAATTAGTGTAGACTTTGTTTATTGCTAGCGCGTAATAATAGAGAGAATCTCATTTGTAGTCGCAGTCTTTCATTGTTGTACAGTAAAACAGGTGTGGCACGCATGTAAATTTGCACCGAGTATTTCGCAGCTGCGCTTGCAATTAACTAGTTATTATTTTCAGTGCTATGTTAATGTGTTTTCTTATTTTTGCTCTTCAAATTGTGCTTTTCTGTGTTATCGTGTGAAATATTGTGACAATAATGGCGTGTGAAAAACGTAATACTAGGCTCCAAAGTAAACTGAGAAATAATAGTGACGACGAGCGTAGCTTACTTGCACCACTGTGTAATGAATTAACAGACATTCAAAGTAGTAATTGGGTAACTATGCATAGGGAAATGGAGCGGGCGTCAAATAATGGTGTAGGCAGTGAAACAATTAGTGAACAGGGAAGCATTATCGATCGATCGGTCGGCAACAGCTCGCCTGAGGATTCCGAAATGACAGGACACATTCTTGCAAATACTGTAGATGCAGGTTTTGCGTCCTCGCCGTTTTCTCAAATAAGTCAAGACACATTTTCTGTTTTTCAAACTGCGAATATTGCCCGTTCAAATGCATTGCCGAATAGCACCAAAGAACATGTTTCAGACACCAGTGCACTGTTATTACAATTAATGCAACAAATGGGACAAAAGCTTCAAAAGTTAAACACAATGGAAAAAAATCTTCAAAAGTTAGACACAATGGAACAAAATCAGAGACAAACACAGCAAAAGCTTCAAAAGTTAGACACAATGGAACAAAATCTTCGAAAGTTAGACACAATGGAACAACACCAGAGACAAACACAGCAACAGTTGGACACAATGGAACAAAATCTTCGGAAGTTAGACACCACACTTGAATAAACACGTGAAGATTTAACTACTGAGTTACATAACATTGAATCGCAATGTCAAAAAATCTGTAATGACGTAAAAACACAAATTTGTGAGCATTTTCAACCTATTTTTTCGCGGCATGAAAACAAATTACAGAATCACGAAGCAGCCATAAAAGAATTGCAAACTATTGTTCGTGAAAATCATGACACCTTGCAAGCTAAAATGGACTCAGTTGCATCCACCGATTCGGTTACGCAACTTGCAAGAACTCAGGAAAACTTAAAGGACACAGTAGATTCGATTTCAACACAAATGGACACTCTAAAACTTGGTTCAGAAAAACACGCTGAGGAAATGTGTTCACTATCGGAGAAAGTAGCCGAACTTTCAGATCAGTTCACTAACTTATCTACAAAGGTAGATGATGATCTGAATGATACAGAAGAGTGCGAACAAATTAGGAAATTCAAACAAAATCAGAATCAAATTAATACACAACACCAAAGAGAAATCCGGGAAGTTCAAGATCAGCTGACACAGGTAATACAAGAATTACGTATTTCAGAGGACAGTCGCGCTCCAACACGGGAAGAGGGACTTAGAAATACGGAAAAGCCACAAAATAATAACACAGGGCATTTCGGAAATTGTGAAAGAAATTGGCAAGATGCACCGAATTTTGAGATGGAACTGCCGACACGACGTAACAATGAACGATATGCTACCCGCCGACACGATGATTTTGACTATAAGCTGTTCATTACTGCACGTAAATTCAAAACATTTAAGAATTCTGGCAACGACATTCATCCACAAGCGTGGCTCCATCAATTCTCTCATTGTTTTCCTCCCAACTGGTCATTAGAGCACAGATTAGAATTTATGTGTGGCTACTTGGAGAATGAACCAGCTGTAAGAATGCGATCGGTCATTCACGATTGTCATAGTGAAGGAGAATTTTATCATGCCTTCCTCTCAGCATATTGGTCTCAAGCTACACAAGACCGAGTAAAACATAGCATCATAATGATGAAACATTTCGAAGAATCTGAATTTTCCAGTCTTGTCAAATATTTTGAAGACATGTTACATAAGAATCAGTATCTTTCAAACCCATACAGCCCCGCAGAACTCATCCGCATTTGCTTAATCAAATTACCTGAACATTTAGGACAGATTATTTTAGCAGGACGATGCAAAGACGACATTGAAGCTTTTCAGGGACTGTTACAAGAACTGGAAATTGACACTGACAATCGCGGAACGCGAAAACAGGAGCACAACAATTACAGGTCACACCTGTCACAATTCCGCGATGACAGAAATAATACACGACAAGGCTATTCGTACAACGTAAATCGTGACCAAAACAGACACCACCCGTATGACAACCGTTGGCAGAGTAGTAATTATTACAGGGAAAGATCACCTCTCCGCGGTAATGACTATCACAGAAACAATCAGAGAAACAGACAATATGGAAACCAAAATAATTATTATCTAGGGAGACGGAATAACTTAAGACGCAACGGTCCAGCGCGCAGTTACGATTCAGGGAGAAATTTTCCACCACGTGACCGACAAGAAAGAAACTATGGAATCTACCGACATGACGACACACGATATGATCGTAACGACAGACCTGAATTGCAGCAGAACTGGCGGGATTCAAACAGAGCAGGGCCCTCTCGACAAGGTGAATTTGTAGATGTTAGGTCTCCAAATCCCATTAACGACTCAAGCCAACAAAGACACAATAGGCAATGACTCATACCGCTGGCAGCCACAAAACGTACGCATGAAACTGACGACGCAGCTGCCGTAGCTAGTAATTACGTAAAAATGGAAGACATTAGGGACATCTTACTCCAGGAACAGGACGTAAAACATAACAACATTGCATATCCTGTGACTCACATTACAGTAAATGACGTAAAATTTTCGGCAGTACTTGACTCAGGCAGTCCCAACAGCTTTTAGTAAATGCAGCAAATCGAAAGATTGTCCCACACTTCCGTTACGCACGATTAAATTACAAGGTGCAGTCATTGGAAAAAGTGTAGATGTACGCCACAAACCAACTTAGAATTCTTTTGCCAAAGCCACAGCTTCTCTATGAATTTTCTTATTGTTCCATTATTGTCGACGGAAATTATACTGGGAGTAGACTTTTTGAATGAAAACAAAGCAATCTTAAACTTTCACGATGCTGAAATAAGTTTAGAGAAAGAAGGTAAGTCAATAGCTTTGAAATTTGAAGATTGGCTCTCAAACCATGACGAGGAAATTAATCGGCTTTACCTTCTGTTAGACAACAGTTCGGAATTTTCTACGGAACTAGACACTAACAATCACTCTGCAAGTACTGACAGGGATGATATCGACGGCATATTTGAAACTAATGAGTTAATTCAGAATAAAATTCAAAAAATTGAGAATTGTAATGACACTGATAGGCAGGACCTTTTTGAGATTTTACAAGCACATTCCACAGTTTTTACTCACAAAACAGGAACAATCAAGGGATTTCAATACCAATTTCGTGTTCGTGAGCATACTAAATTTTGTGTTAGACCATACGTAGTTCCAGCACATTATAGGGACCGTGTTAGAACAGAAATACAATCTATGCTTGACGAGGGCATTATTGAGCCTGCAGTAAGCTCATACAACAATCCATTACATGTTGTTGAGAAGAAAAATGGGTCGATCAGGCTTGTCTTAGATTCAAGACAAATCAATACTATCATTATTCCTGAAACAGACAGGCCGCAAACGTTGGAAGAACTTCTTCAAAATTTTAATGGTGTAAAAGTGTTGTCTTCCTTTGATCTCAGATCCAGCTTTTATCAGATCGAACTTAATCCAGAATGTAGGAAATACACAGCTTTCCTTTGTTTCGGCGTTTGTTATCAGTTTCGGAAACTTCCTTTTGGCTTGAACATTTCTTCGGCGGCATTCATTCGCGGGCTAAATTCCATATTACCTGAGTTCTTAAAACGTCACATCACCTTATATGTGGACGATATTCTAATAGCAGAAGCCTCATGGGAACAACATAATCGCATCCTCAACAGCGTGTTACGTATTTTTGCAGAATCTGGAATTACAGTTAACTTGGAAAAGTCTGAATTCGGTAGGACAAAGGTGAAGTTTTTGGGACATATTATTTCTTCTGAGGGCATTCAGCCGGATCCTGAAAAGTTAGAGGCAATCAGAGCCATTCCAGTCCCATCCACAAAAAAACTAGTCCGCAGTTTTCTAGGTCTCGTAAACTTTTACCGTCGTTTTCTGAGTATGCAAATTCTAGTCACACCAAAACTTTGTTCTCTCACTGGAAAAAATACTGTTTGGAACTGGGACGAACAAGCACAGTTGGAATTCAATGCTTTGAAAGAATCGCTACTTAACGTGCCAATACTAGCTCATCCAGATCTGTCACAAGATTTCTGCCTTAGCACGGATTCTTCTAAAGTCGGTCTTGGTGCCCATTTATTTCAAGAAGCCATAGAAAATGACACTACCGTTCAGGAAACCGTTGCTTTTGCTAGCCGAGTGCTAACAAAATCTGAAAAAAATTATTCCGTTACTGAATTAGAAGCTTTAGCTATCGTTTGGGCATTTAACAAATTCCATTTTTTTCTTTATGGTAAGCACGTAAAAGTATACAGTGATCATCGTGCATTACAATTTCTTATGTCTTCAAAATTAAATCATGACAGGTTAAAACGTTGGGCATTGTTTCTGCAAGAATTCCACTTCACAATAGTCTACATTCCCGGCAAGGAGAACATTGTTGCGGACGCACTGTCCCGTGGACCGGCTGGGCTTGAGAAAAGTAACACAGAAAGCAACCTCGAGAAAAGTTTCAGTATTCTTTACATTCAGAAAGTCGCCTTTGAAAACTTCATCACCACATCTTTAAAGGACATTGCTCATAAACAAGATAAAGATCCGATTTGGAAAGACATCAAAAGTAAATGGCATGAAAAGACACACACACACAGATTCGGCATTATTATCTGGTTAGAAACAACATACTGTTTAAACGCTGCACTGTTGATGACAAGCTATGGGTACTTTGCATTCCAGACGATTTCGTTAATAAGCTCATTTGGTACATTCATTTCAGCTATGCACATTTTGGTCCACGAAAATGTTATCATATTCTTCGAACGACTTGTTATTTTAACAATATGGAAAAGAGAATTCGAAGAGTCTTGTCTATTTGTAAACTTTGTCAAAAGGCGAAACCATCTACTGTCTCGTGCTCCATTGTTTCCTATCATTCCTTCTAAATTAAAAGAATTTGCTGCTGTTGATCTCTTGGGACCGCTTGTCAGAACATCTAATGGATTTTCGTACGTTCTAGTCGCTGTTGAACTTACTTCAAAATTTGTTTCTTTAACTCCGTTACTTAAAGCCACTGGACGGTCTGTATCCAACGCCTTTGTTAAAAATTTCTTACGTGAAGTTGGACACGTTAGGAAAGTCATTTCAGATAATGGACCGCAATTCAGATCTGCTGTTTGGTCACGCATGCTTCGTAACCATAAAATCAAATCTGTTTTTATTTCATTGTACTCACCACATTGTAATCCGTCTGAACGGATTATGAAAGAAATCAATAAGCTTTGCAGACTTTATTGTCACAAAAAGCATCAGCATTGGGACAGATATTTACATTTATTTCAAAACGTGCTGAATGAGATGCCTCATGACTCCACTGCTTTACCACCTGTTCTTGTACTGAAGAATAAAGAACCACCGAACAGAATCAGAGAGCTCGTACCTTTTCCGAACACACGTAAACTTCGACACAAAGACATAATTGATTTGGCTATTAAAAATATAAATTCTGCTGCAGACAAAAGGAGAAAATTACACGGTAAAGGAAATGCAAAGAAATTATATATTGGTCAGAAAGTTCTCATTAAAGCTCATTCATTGTCACATAAGAAGAAACACTTGAGTCACAAATTCTTTCTAGTTTACAATGGACCTTACAGAATCCGACGTATACCACATGATAATTGCGTTGAAGTTGAAACTCTTCGTACATTTATTGAAAGATAATCTGCTTTTTAAATTTGTGTTTGCCATAAAGCTGTTCGCATCACGTCACTAGTATACTTTGTCACACTAAGAATCTGTTAACATGCAACAATGTTTTGAAGTTAACTATCCAGTGTAGAACTTAGAGAACGTATTTAGACAGTATTTACGAGTGCATTGTTATAGTGAACAGACGTCACAGTGTTATTGTGTGTGTACATTCTTGCTTGTTAGTTGCACGATTACGTAACGACTATAAGGCTTACATACTTAGAACATTTACCAGTAATGCTAATGAGATTTTAATGCAACATTTTGGTTTACTTGAAAACACATTCTTTATTTGAAGTTCATTCGGTGAGATTAAAGATGACTTAGCATTTGGTTTCTCTAATAGCTACACGATTATATCACGACGCTACTAATATGTGACACGATTTACATTGTTGCTTTTGCGGAGTATCTGTTTTATATCTGCACAGTTTTTCTGTATTATTCTGGAAAGTAAAACATGTTTTAGTAGTAACTTTTGTGGTATAGCTACAATGAGACAGCCTTTATCGTAGCACAACAATACGTTACATTATAGTACTTTCTTGATCATGGTAAGGTACGTAATAACTACGATATCCATACGGAAAGCATTTCACCTTCGTTTATGATGAGGTAAGTACATTGACTTCAGCAGAACTTTGCTTTCAGAGGACGGTAACTACGACAGTTCCACAGAATTATCTTACAGCAAAACGCACATTTAGCACTACAGGGCACGCATTTGAGTGATTAATTTGGTACTTAAACCATTTATTTATTAATATTGTTGAATTAAAAAGAAAGTTTTTTGTGATACATTTCATTCCATTGCTGTAATCTGTAACACCTGAGGGTATAATTACATTAATCCTCAGGGGGGTACACGCTTACTTTGTGTACCATGTGTTTGGCAAGCACAAGGAGCCCTAGCTACTATGGTATTTGCTTATACAACTTTACACATCGGTACCATATTCATCTAATACATAAATTACACAGCTATCTGATCATTTAACTGAGAGACAAACATTTTTTTACTACATCAGTGACACACGTTTACGTAATTACACTGTTGGATAACTTCACACTTATGAAATTGTATTTTGTCTGTACTTTGTGAACTGTTCATACATTTTCGGAACCATTGTGATACTATGAGAGCTTTGAATGAAATAATTGGGTATCAGATTATGATTTTTAAAGTACGGTTGAGGTATATGACACTTTTGACATGAGCAGAGAATTTTTTTTAGGTTTTGAAATTATTGGAAGAAGCTACGACGATTTTGAGATTTGCCTGAGGTTTTATGATGTTATGATGACGATGTGTATTACGCTGTTGCGGTATGTTTATGATCAATAAGCTGTTGCTATATGAGTTATTTGATTATGCTACTTATCTGTTATGATGGAATATTGAAGAAGTGTCAACGAATAAGGTAAGAAATAATGAGTAGAGGTTAGGGACTCTGGTTTGTGAAAAAGGTTGTTGGAAACCAAGAATCGTACTTTAAGAGTTATGAAATGTATGTAAATGCGTGAATGTATTACAATGCCGACGAAAATTTTTGGACCTGTTATATCAATAGGATTTTGTTTCTACTGACGTGTAACGCAAATTCTTGAACTGTGGCTTTTTTTATATGAGACTGCCACTGTAGCGGAAACTGGTGTCGTAAATATTTCGATAAGACAGTTAAGTGACCACCTGCACGTAATGCGTCGTGGGCACCCAGCTGCGCGGCAACCACCTGACAAAAAGAAAGCCATTGGTGTGTGCCTTTCTGAGGCAGCAGAAAAAAAAGAGACCATTATCCTCGCTATTGACATTCCTTTGTAGAAAGCATCGCAAAAACGTCGCGCTCATTACTTGGAAAGATACTTATTTACATCTGCACACCTGATAATTACAAGTGACTTTCTACGAGAGTTGAGAGAATTCTACTAACTTATGAAATGTCGCATGACTATTGAATGATATTTTTATGCTTTGTACATAGTTGCTTATTTCATTTGATATCTGTTTTCCAGCTGTGTTGTAGCATTGGTTTTATAAAATAAAATTAAATGCACTTGCTAATGTGAGCACTTTCTGTCAACAGATCTATTAAATAATTATTTTATGATCCACATTCTTCGAAAAAGGAGCTCTTAGAATGGAAAAAGAAATAAGAAGCGACTAATAACAGTAACTGTATATACAATTTTCTTTTCAAGTACTTGGTAATTTTTATGGTAGGATAACTTCTTGTGGTGCACCACTTTAATGACATAGATATTAATATGTGAATAGACATTTCCCTTTTCTGCATTGTTGTCTTTACTGTAATATTTTTTTTCTGCTTGAGCTTTGTCCTGTTTAGTTATGAGCTATTGCATTTGCTGCTGCTGTGTGCCAGGCGTAATGTTACTGAATTTGACTTTGTATTACTCTGTTAAGCCAGTTTTACTAGGGATTTGTTTCTCTTGTTTGCTGCACAGCGCCTTATATTAGTTGTAATATTGCAATTGCTTTACCAATTTCCATTTTTTTGGGACATTGCTGTTTGTATTAATTTGTTTTGTGCTGCTGCTTTGCCTCGTCCCTTAGTTTAGCATCTGAGCTCAGTAGATTTAAGTTAGCTTAAGAGGGGGTAGACTATATAAGAATCTAACTATGATGAATTGGAAGAAAAGCATTGAGAAGCTATAAGAAAATGGTTTGGCCAAAAAAGTAGTGTACAGTGGAGAAAAACTATTTTTGAAAGAGGATGTGAACAGAATACAGAAAGCATGCTTGGATAGGATTTTTTTGAAGGAAACAAATGTTGAGATACGACGAAAGATCTACAGAATGAAGTTTTGGGTTGAACTGCAGTACCAAATGTTACCCTGAAAACAAACCCTGTCCTTTCCTTTTGTGTATCCCACTATATGTTTGTGTACCCTTGTGTATTTGCTTTCTTCCTGTCTCTGTGTACTGTTTCATATAATTTTTTCTCTGTTAATATTAAGCTACATTCACTATGATGAGGAATACTGTTATCCTCAAATATAATTTGCATTAATAACATGTTATTTACTTAGTAAAGATGTTTACACATTATTTATTCTGTTTTGTTCTAATGCTCATGTGTGAAGCTGATGTTTCGAAATTTATTCTGATTTTTTATGTATGTGCTCCTGTCATAATTCCTGTAACACTGATGTATATGTTATTTCGATTCTTTTGTAAAGCCTGTATTACTGCAAATGTTATTTGTACTATTATGTTCTTTAAAGATGTATTTTGTACCTTTGTTATTGTATTCTTATGTTATAAAATTGTAATTGGCACCAGTTCATCAAATTAAGTAACTTGTAAATTATATTTCACTGCACACGTTTCTGTTGGTCATAGTATATGGACAATATGTGAGAAGTAGGGACTGATAGTGTTTGCACGTGTGTTAATAATTCAGCATGGGACTGGATAACAGCATTGCTGGTTCTAAGGACAATTAGAAAAATAACTTTGTGAGTGCACAAGTGGTGGTTCAAGGACATCCGATATTGTCTCCAAGACTGTTCGACGGTGATTGTGCACCTGCACAGTCGCAACAGTTGGCTGCTAGCCATCTCTACAAGGACTACAGTGGGTCTACACCTTTGATGACTCACCAATACCATTATTTCTACAAGGACTGCAGTGGGTCTGCACCTCTGGTGGCCCACCAATACCGTAATCTCTACCAGGACTACTCTGTGACGACCTACCTACCAATATTCTTTAAAACTTCGACTGACTCTGCTGTGGGTTTGCTCTGTTGTGGCCCATTACCTGTCTACATGTCAAGAGTCAGCACTGTCTTTCCGTTGAAAGAACAACACTACTTCTTCAAGACTGCATAGAAATCCACTACTTCTGTGTGCATTTTCTTTTACTACTCAGACTTTGAGAAAAACACTAGGATTTTACTTTGATGAATGATCAGGACTGTCTTTATGGACTGTGAGAAAATTTTAGCTTTTTACCAACTTTGTATCGATAAATGTGTGCATTTCATTTCTTTGTCATTGTAATTATGAAAAAAAATTTTCAAATCTGTATTGGCCACTGCCCAAAACAATTTGTAAATTTTTTTGTGGGTAGCATGGGGGCTATGTAAGTAGGCTGTTTAGGTTTCTTTTATTGGTAACGCCGCCGCCACGTAGCGCTCTGTATGAAAATCACTGGCTGTGCCATGTGCAGTCTGTGGCTGGTTTGCATTGTTGTCTGCCATTGTAGTGTTGGGCAGCGGCAGCTGTATGCTAACAGCGTGTAGCGTTGCGCAGTTGGAGGTGAGCCGCCAACAGTGGTGGATGTGGGGAGAGAAATGGCGGAGTTTTGAAATTTGTAAGACTGGATGTCATGAACTACCATATATATATATATATATATATATATATATATATATATATATATATATATATATTATCACTTTTGAACACTATTGAGGTAAATACATTGTTTGTTCTCTATCAAAATCTTTCATTTGCTAACTATACCTCTCAGTAGTTAGAACCTTCAGTGGTTTGAATCTTTTATTTAGCTGGCAGTAGTGGCGCTCGCTGTATTGCGGTAGTTCGAGTAACGAAGATTTTTGTGAGGTAAGTGATTTGTGAAACGTATAGGTTAACGTTAGTCAGGGCCATTCTTTTGTAGGGATTTTTGAAAGTCAGATTGCGTTGCGCTAAAATTATTGTGTGTCAGTTTAAGCACAATCTTGTATAATTATCAAAGGGGATGTTTCAAAAGTACAAAGACATTTGTGTGATACTCAGTTTCTATAAGAATGAGATGTCAGTGATTAGGAACTGTCACCAGGAACAAGAAGCATATATTAGAAAAGGGGTAAGGCAAGGATGTGCCCCCTCTCCTCTTACATCCAGGAAGCTATAGACCAAGTTCGAGAAACTACTGAGGTGGGGATCAAAATTAATGGGCATGCTATGTTATGCACATGATATTGCTATAGTCACGGAGACAAAAGAACATCTAGAGAAAGTCCTCAGAATAATGGAAAAAATTTTATGCAATCTGTATGGAGTAAGAATAAACAAGAAAAAGGACTTAAGTGATGGTATGCAGTACAGGAGCAGAATATGAACCTCTGAGAATGAGAATTGGAAGAGAGGAGCTGGAAGTGATAGAGGAATTTACTTACCTGGGAAAGAAAATCACAAGGGATGGTAGAAGCGGGGAAAGAAATTGCGAGCAGAATACAAAAGGCCAAAACTGCAATTAATCGGAGAAGGAACTTACTCACCAGCAACAACATCAGTCTGAAAATAAGGAAACTTATCACTAAAGATTTCGTTTGGAGTGTGGCCCTATATGTATGTGAAACTTGGACGACGATTGGAATAGAAGAGAGAAGACGGCTAGAGACCCTGGAGATGTGGTGCTATAGAAGGATGACGGAGATCAGCTGGAGAGACAAAGTAACAAATGAAGAGGTGCTTAGGAAACCAGATCTCTGTGGAGGCACATCCAAGCATGAAGAGACAAACTTGTAGGGCACATCCTACGATGGAACATGATTGGAACAATAGCAGAAGGAGCTACTGAGGGAAGGAATCGGCGGGGGCGACCCAGGATATCATACCGAGGATATCATATGTGCAACAAATAATGAATGACGTTGGATGTAAGACATTTGTGGAAATGAAGAGGAAGGCAGACAGGAGATAGGAATGGCGCTCTGCTGCCAACCAGCCACAGGGCTGAACACTAAAATAAAAGCAGCCAAGTGGTGGTCCTCTAACGAATCCTCAATTTTCTTTCCCATTCTAATAATTATACCAATCAGGAAATATATGATGTATGAAGTTTATTTTTAGAAAATCGAAATACATTGGAAGAGACGTTTATAAATGGCGCCAGTCCCTTAGCCTGCCACACGACACCATCCGCGCATGCGCCGTGGCCCCACCGCTAACACAGTAGAGCGCCAATCTTATCTGCAGCGCGTCGCAAACAGCGCATGCGCCGTGCCCCGGCGGCCAGCGCGCATGCGCCGTGCCCCGCGCGGCGCGCTCGAACATCGACCTGCTGGGACGGCGGCCGGCGAGGCCAGTGTGCTATGGACCGCTGGCGAGGCAAGGTCGCTCTAGTGACTGGCGCCTCGGCGGGCATCGGACGCGCCGTCGCCAAGGAGCTGGTGCAGCAGGGGCTGGTCGTCGTGGGCGTAGCCAGGAGGCTCAACCTGCTAGAGGTACGCACTGCACGGTACGAGAGCGTGGGCTTCCGAGGCCGGTATCAACCTGACAAGGGAACCTCCCCCTCAGATTTAGTTATAAGTTGGTACAGTGGGTAGGCCTTGAAAAACTGAACACTGAGCAATCGAGAAAACAGGAAGAAGTTGTGTGGAACTATGAAAAAAATAAATAAAATATACGAACTGAGTAGTCCATGAGCAAGATAGGCAACATCAAGTATAATATGAGCTCAGGAGCGCCGTGGTCCCGTGGTTAGCCGGAGCAGCTGCGAAACGAGAGGTCCTTGGTTGAAGTCTTCCCTCGAGTGAAACGTTTAATTTTTTATTTTCAGACAATTATCAAAGTTCAGGCACTCACGCATAATCAAATTCGCTTTTCAAAATTCCAGGACATGTTCAGATTTGTTTGGACACATGCAGGATTTGACGGTCTACACATGGAAAAATTTGAAAACGTTAAAAACATATGTTTTGGCAGAGCACAGGGAAAACTGTGCGACTGTGAAACTGTTGCATTCATTTGTTGCAGTTTATGTGACAAACTCTTTCATCACTTTTTTGGGAGTGATTATCACATCCACAAGAAAACCTAAATCGGGCAAGGTAGAAGAATCTTTTTACCCATTCGCCAAATGTACAAGTTCGGTGGGTCGACAACATATTCCTGTCATGTGACGGCCATGCCGTCACCAGTGTCGTATAGAATACATCAGACGTGTTTTCCTGTGGAGGAATCGGTTGACCTGTGACCTTGCGATCAAATGTTTTCGGTTCACATTGGAGAGGCACGTCCTTTCGTCTACTAATCGCACGGTTTTGCGGTGCGGTCGCAAAACACAGACACTAAACTTATTACAGTGAACAGAGACGTCAATGAACGAACGGACAGATCATAACTTTGCGAAAATCAAGACAGTAAACTTTCCACTCGAGGGAAGAGTTGAACCAAGGAACTCTCGTTCCGCAGCTGCTCACGCTAACCACGGGACCACGGCGCTCCTGGGCTTATACTGTACTTGATGTTGCCTGTTTTGCGCATGGACTACTCAGTTCGTATATTTTGCTTATTTTTTCATAGTTCCACACAACTTCTTCCTGTTTTCTTGACTGATCTGTGTTCTGTTTTGCAAGGCCTATCCACTGTGCCAACTTATAACTAAATCTGAGGGGGGTGCGATGGGGAGGTTCCCTTGTCAGTATCGTGATTTCGGGCGTATCTCTGCGTCGTTTTATAAAATACTAAAATATCAGATTTTCACAAGCTGTGACATTGTCGCGAATAAAACAGTGACCCGTATATACAGTAAGTTTCCTTTACTTTGCGTGTATGGTCAAAAACATTTTGTTAACAGATTACCGGTTTCGGTCTATAATGACCATCATCAGATCTGTTTTATAAAAACAAAGTCCTGATGTACTGCAGCGATAGTGGCATCGTCTGATTCTGTATTTAACATTTGTCGATGCCACTATGGCTGCAGTACATTACGACTTTGTTTTTATAAAACAGATCTGATGATGGTCATTGTAGACCGAAACCGGTAATCTCTTAACAAAAAGTTTGTGACCATAGGCGTAAATTAAAGGAAACTTATTAAACATTCGATGTTTCAGCTCTGGTGCAGCCGCGTTTGTCAGGATGTAGACTGTCTAAATCATGGTCAAGTTTAATAGAATGACGTGGGGGTACGTTCAGAAGTATTTTTATGAGGCTGAACGACGCAGTGTGACTGACAAGAGCTCCGTCCTGTCGGTTAGCTAGAGCGTCATGACATATTTGCACGTGTCTTCTTTCACATTTTTTTTGGCCATTTGGGTAGGGTTGGCTAGTTAGCGCCCTCTGTTTCTTATTTTTACCAGTGGCTTTGCCGTAGTAATAACGGTTGTTCCAGTCGGATCACCGACGCGCTGCCGGGCGTGGCTGGCATTCGGGTGGATTATCGCTCGGTTTGCCGAGCGCTGTTGGAAACATGGTGTAGTCATCCGCTGTGGGGTAGATCTAGGAGCGACTGGATTGAGAAGTAGCGGCTCCGGTCATGAAAGCTGGCAACGGCCGAGGGAGTTCTGTGCTGAGCTCATGCCCCTCCAAATCCGCATCCAGTGACGCCTGTGGTCGGAGGACGACGCGGCGGTCGGTCGGAAAGAGAGATAACTTACTTTCATTCTGAGTTCTTGGTTCTCTTCAGTCAGCTCCCAGAAAAATGGGACGAAGAGGTTTCCAACCTATATACTGGAGCATCCGAAGTTCAGTGACAAAAGTTCGAAAGTTGTTCAAGGATACTGTCCGAGCATTTTGGTACCTGTGGTCACATGTGCCTCAACAGAGTAATTACATGTCAAGACACAAAGGAGTTAATGATATTGTCCGCCAGTACTCATTGATTTCAATCAGTGGGGAAACTCGAAAATTATTGCTGGACGGGGATTCGGACTTAGGTTTCCTGCTTACTTTTCTTGTGATCTCATTTTGTTCGTTCGATATTGCTCGTTGCATTTGTTCGCTGCGGACGTCCCCTCACAGCCCTTGAAGGTCATTGTTGAGCCATTCACAATTTCTTGTTTATTATTACAGAGGACAGATAACCCGGTGAGCCACCGTGCGGCACTTACTGAGCACATACGCTACGACTGCGCCATCCGGGCACAGCTCTGCAGCACACAACCCGGCAGACCCAAATTTCCAACTCATCAACCCACTAGTGATGTAGCGTCCCTTGCCCAGTATCATCATAACTCGCGGCGTATCCGCAACAGTCAAGGACTGTGCACATCCACACTCAAGTGATCAAATGGTCGTCCTCAGCTAATTACGTGTTACCACATAGGTAGTGTGTGGATAAGTTGAGGATTTGGGTTTGGCTGGAGGTGTGCTTGGGTTACCCGTGCAGTTGTCATGATCACCGAGTCTGGATGGTGCAATCGCGGCGTATCTGCCTAGTAAGCAAGAGACCTGGGTTCGAATTCCGGTCCGGCACTAATTTTCAGTTTTCCCCACTGGTTTCCCCTCTGGCATTAGTTCCTTCGTGTCTTGATTCAGAGTGGGTGCGGGATCAAAAATGGTGTCTGCTCTTTCGGACGGCTTTCGGGGACATCCGAAAAAAAAGACAACAAATATTATTACTTCTGTTTGAATTCTTGTTGTATTTATGTGTCTCAGGTTTGGTTTTGCGGCATTGTTAGTTGGTAGCAGTGGTACGCGGTTGTATGGATAGATTTACTGATGGAGAATTGGCCAGTATTTACGTCGTGTATATGTTCAGCGAATGCAATGGAAGAGCGTAACAACACTCTACGCTCAGCTGTGCGCTCATCGCCGTATTTATGCATCTCAGACTTGTTACACGGCTCTCTGTGTTTTGTGTTGCACGTTGTGGTGACAGCATATTACAGACCTTGTTTTTACTGTTGTGCAGGTATTTTTACAGACAGGAGGTAACTGGGATAATAACTAAAATAAGTCGCAACTATTTAATTTCGTAGGCTTCGACAGCGAGAATGAGTCATCATGGTCAGTTTCGACGTAAAGTCACTATCCACAAGCCTGCCAGTAGACGAAACTGTATCCTACGAGAGCATGCTGTGACACACATATTTCGAATCACAAGGGAAACACTACGAGCAGACTGACGGTGTAGCAGCGGGTTCGCTCCTAGCCCTGCTAGCAGCCGTGGTGAGCTGCGAGGCAGCCCGGCACTTGGCTCTGCTTCTCTATACCCACGCTGCTAGCACGCATACGTGGTCGACCCCTTCGCTGTGTGGCCCCTTGGTGACGTGAAATTACATAGGTTTAACGAATAGTAGAACGAAATGCACGAGAAGATCCGGTTCACGTTCGAAGCAGCCCCAGACACAGAAGTATATAGGATAAGCGAGCTGTTAGACCACCCTAGGCTGTCATAAGTAAAACGGTAGTTTCATACTAGCCGTGGTCAGTAAATATCGTAACCATATTATTCATACATTATATGTGTTGTATATCTGTAAGGGGTTACCTCATTTCGATAGCTGCTTTACACGGTCTCTTACCAGATTCCACTGTCTACAGACTGAGTGGGGATACATAAAGTACCATGTAGCCTAAGAAAAATTTTTGTTGTGCACAATTTTTTTCCTATATGTCACGTGAAAATAAATAGAATTAATGGAAAAATTGAAACTGTCAATGTTTAATTCAGGCTTTATTCGAAAATTGTCGATTTGTAACGTGAAATTGAGAGATGTTGTAGCAACAATAATAAAAGCTATATAGCTGTATCATGTAGTGCTAGAAAACGCAGTTTCCTCGAAAAAAAGTATAATAAACAAAAACCTATCAAACATTGCTTCGTACTTCTTCGAGCTAATATAAAACATGTTTCTGTTATTAACCAACAACTTTCGCACTTCACAGTAAAAACGGGAAACACCTGCCTTTGATCATAGTGAAGAATGTTCCATCAAGTACAAAATAACAGTTCGAATTATATACACATATCAATAAAAGTTCTGCATCATCTCGGTTCCGCGAGTTCCGCAACCTGTACAGAAAACTGAAACGGGCATCAACGTAAACATCATTTCCGCTCTTTTTATTGGTCATGATAAACACACATTGCATGTTGTACCACCACACAGCGAGACCTTCCGAGGTGGTAGCCCAGATTGTTGTACACACCGGTACCTCTAATACCCTGTAGCACGTCCTCTTGCGTTGGTGCATGCCTGTATTCGTCGTGCCATACTGTCCACAAGTTCATCAAGGCACTGTTGGTCCAGATTGTCCCACTCCTCAACGGCGATTGGGCGTAGATCCCTCAGAGTGGTTGGTGGGTCACGTCGTCCATAAAAACCCCTTTTCAATCTGTCCCAGGCATGTTTGATAGGGTTTATGTCTGGAGAACATATTGGCCACTCTAGTCAAACGATGTCGATATAGTGAAGGAAGTCATTCACAAGATGTGCACGATGAGACGAATGTCTCGCCGATATGGTTACACTATCGGTCTGAGGATGGCATTCACGTATCGTACAGCCGTTACGGTACCTTCCATGACCATCAGCGGTGTACGTCGGCTCCACATAATGCCACCCCCCAAAAAACAGAGAACCTCCACCTTGCTGCACTCGCTGGACAATTTGTCTAAGGCGTTCAGCCTGACCGGGTTGCCTCCAAACACGTCTTCGACGATTGTCAGGTTGAAGCCATATGCGGCACACATCGGTGAAGAGAACGTGATGCCAGTCCTGAGCGGTCCATTCGGCATGTTGTTGGGCCCATCTGTGCCGCGCTGCATGGTGCCGTGGTTGCAAAGATGGACCTCGCCATGGACGTCAGAGTCAAGTTGCGCATCATACAGTCTACTGCGCACAGTTTGAGTCGTAACACAGGACGTCCTGTGGCTGCACGAAAAGCATTACTCAACATGGTCGCGTTGATGTCAGGGTTCCTCTGAGCCATAATCCGTAGGTAGCGGTCATCCACTGCAGTAGTAGCCCTTGGGCGGCCGGAGCGAGGCACGTCATCGACAGTTTCTGTCTCTCTGTATCTCCTCCATGTCCGAACATCGCTTTGGTTCACTCCGAGACGCCTGGACACTTCCCTTACTGAGAGCCCATCCTGGCACAAAGTAACAATGCGGAAGCTATCGAACAGCGGTACTGACCGTCTAGGCATAGTTGGACCACAGATAACACGAGCCTTGTACCTCCTTCCTGGTGGAATGACTGGAATTGATCGGCTGTCGGACCCCCTCCGTCTAATAGGCGCTGCTCATGAGTGGTTGTTTACATCTTTGGGGGGGGGGGGCGGGGGGGGGGGGGTTAGTGACATCTCTGAACAGTCAAAGGGACTGTGTCTGTGATACAATATCCTCAGTCAACGTTTATCTTTGGGAGTACTGGGAACCGTAGTGATGCAAAATTTTTTTTGGTATGTGTAGATCTTTTTATGTTTTTGTATGTAAACTGTACTTACATCAAAAGTAATTTCTTAGCTTACATAAAAGCCGAGAAGTTCCGCGATCAACTAATTTTTGTTCGTTGCATCTGACTCCCATGCAATGGATTCGGGTTGGATTGCTGGCCATATCCGGAATTTTCTCCGCTTGAGGGATAGGTGTTGTGTCGTCCTCTTCACCAGTTCATCGTCGTCGACAAACAATTCGCTCAATGTGGCGGCAACTGAAAATATCTGCAACTCCGCGACCGAACGTCTCCAGGCGGGGAATCCCGGCCATCAGCGCCATACGTGGACTAACAGTGAACGATGTGCAGTTCTAATTATTTGCTAAACAAACAAAAAGCAAAGTCTTCGGTTCCCAGTTTCTCTTTTACATTCATTGTGTTTCTTTTGCAATCAGTGCGAACAATACTACCTGTGATTCTATCATTCAGTAGGTCATTTATGTACCGTACCAAAACTACCGAACTGTAGTTTTGGTAGTGCACATCTCTAGTCGGCACGCCGGGGCACAGAATTTAACGGAAGCTTACACATTAGGACAGATATTTAAACGCCGAATCCCACCATCACCAAGCGCAAAAGAATACAGTTATCCATTCTCTGACTATCAGCGAGAAGTGGTGACATTGTGACACCAAAGCTTAAGAGAGAGAGAAAACGTTCACGGCGAACGGTCCCAACCCCATATCGATCCACACAGCCGTGGAAATGAATAAAAGAACGGAAGGTAGACAGGGCATCGACAAAGAGCAGCCAGCAGCGCGCTTACAGTGTCCGGAGAATGTTGTAACCTTCCCACATAAAAATAAAAATGTTCATTTTTTAAAATATCTTATCTAATGGAAACTGATAAATCTGACGTAAGCAGCGCTGCGCCATGGCCCTGTGAAATCAGTCTGAATAAACTGAAAAATTCTTACCTCATAATGGTGTCGCCAGATAACGCTCTCCATATATCTGCTCGCGAATGGCACAGCTTAGTGCAGTGCTGGCCTATCTACCAACACTGCATAGCATTTGAGACCTGAATTATTAGAAAAACTGACTTGGCTTATTGACATTGGTGCATAGCTGGTCTTCCGATTACTAAAGAACACATGACTATGATCTGTCAAAAATTCTGAAATATTTAAATTTAAATAAATGACTGGATCGGGACTGGTAATGACTTAAGGCAAAATTATTCCTTTTTTTTGACTGGTAAAATTATATTCTGAAAATCCTTTACAGTATTGATGAAGATCTGCAATCCATTATATGAAAAATTGAATATTAAAAATCTGGATCAACTGGTGCTGACGAATCACAAAAAGGTTGAAACAATTTCATATTAACATCTCAGACAAATGACTTAACTTCGCGCATGCCAATAAAAATAATGCAATTTACCTTACAATACATGGCTATGAACTGCACTCTACCGGCGACAGACTACAACCACCCTGTAGCAGCGAGCGACTCCAACTGCTGCCGAGACTGCTCTGACCTGTGACTCTATTGCAGCAAAGATATTTTCTGTCGCAGGCAGCGCGTGAAAAATACCGGGTGAACAAAAAGTCAGTATAAATTGGAAAACTGAATAAATCACGGAATAAAGTAGATAGAGAGGTAAAAATTGATACACATGCTTGGAATGACATGGGGTTTTATTAGAACAAAAAAAAAAAAGTGTTGCTAGACGCGTGAAAGATCTCTTGCGCGCGTCGTTTGGTGATGATCGTGTGCTCAGCCACCACTTTCGTGATGCTTGGCCTCCCAGGTCCCCAGACCTCAGTCCATGCGATTATTGGCTTTGGGGTTACCTGAAGTCGCAAGTGTATCGTGATCGACCGACATCTCTAGGGATACTGAAAGACAACATCCGACGCCAATGCCTCACCATAACTCCGGACATGCTTTACAGCGCTGTTCACAACATTATTCCTCGACTACAGCTATTGTTGAGGAATGATGGTGGACATATTGAGCATTTCCTGCAAATAACTTCATCTTTGCTTTGTCTTACTTTGTTATGCTAATTATTGCTACTCTGATCAGATGAAGCGCCAGCTGTCGGACATTTTTTTAACGTCTGTACTTTTTGGTTCTAATAAAACCCCATGTCATTCCAAGCATGCGTGTCAATCTGTGCCTCTCTATCTACATTATTCCGTGATTTATTCAGTTTTCAAATTTATACTGAGTTTTTGATCACCTGGTACATCGAAATAACATTTGCTCCAGCAGGATGGTGAACCCCTTACAATGTCACTGCGTGAACTGGTAAATGCCATAGCCAGGTATTTCCACAGCATCCGCAAGATCCAGGCTGTGCTAAGCTTAATAAGGGACAAGATACAGGGGCTGAACAAAAAATAGCGAGGAAGCATACATGAATACAAAGGCAAATGCTAGCACGCCTGCAGGTTTGACCTCGAACAGTGACTGTGCGATGTCGTCAATACGTTGCAAGTGTCATTCGAGGGCAGAACAGTGTTGTGTGTTCCTGTGAGTGCATCGTGCCGGAGTTAAGTGCTTTCGAACGTGGCCAGATTGGATGCTTCTGCAACCAAGGCACCAGAAGTATTTCGTGTTTCAAGAGGCACCAGATTTATGCCGCATACAGGGAAAGAGGAAGAACACCGTCCGCTAAGTCACAAATTGGACGGAAGTGTGTGCTGAGAGATTGTTATAAGCTGTCATTGAAGAGGAGTGTCACGTGAAATTAGAGGATGGCAGCTGCAAAAGTCACTGCAGAATTGAATGTCACGCTCGCGAACACTGAAAGCACCAAAACTCCAGTGGGACTCCATAGGTGCTCAGAGCCATTTGAGCCATAAAAGCGTGGCGCTGGAGCCATTAAACCTGGACTGTGACACAAAGGAAGGAAGTCATTTGGTCGGATGAGTCTCGTTTCTGACCGAGTGTGAAACTGGGAAGGAATCCAGTGATGATTTGGGTCAGCCTTAGCTGGATGTTGCACGGACCACAATGATGCCCTGCAAGGTAGTATTACTGCCAAAGATTGTGTGACCATTTTGGCTGATCAGCTCGGTCTGATAGTACATTGTTTGTTCCACAATGGTGAGGCTGCCCTCAAAGAATACAGGGCCTCTATCTGCGCTGCATGCTTCGTCCAGGACAGGTTTTGTGTTGTGAACTGTCGCATCTCGCGTGGTCACCAGGTCTCAACATTATCGAGCGTTTGTGGTCTCCTTTGGAGGGGGAGCGTGACTCTATCGACCTCCATCATAGCTACCTGATCTTGGTGTGAGAGTCCCCAGAAAACCATGCAGGGCCGAATTTGTCCAGTCCGAGACGACTGGAAGCTGTTTTGAATGCCATCGGTTTTGCTGGACCGTATTAGGCACAGTAATGTGTTTTGTTTTTGGTGCCTTCATGTTAATGTCCACCTCCAAAGATCCTGTGCATATTGTAGGCGTGTGGAAGGTGGACTGTAGGTGTGCAGAAGTATACACGGGCGTGACCGGCGGGCCAGTATCAACGCCCCTGCGGGAGCACGAGCACTACGTTCGGCTGGGGCAGCACGACGAATCTTCAAGTGTCCGGACACCGCAAAGACTGTGGCGGGGAAACAGAATTCTTCGAAAGCTGCGCACTTGACTAGCATCCTGGAATAGTGAAACGGAAGGTTAGAGAGGCCACTGAAGTACCGAAACAACCTAACAACATGACTAGGGAGAGTAGAGAAAGTCTGTCCCGTCTTGTCTGCCAGCCTTTAGACCCCAACAGGCCGCAACAGCAACCCGTGTGACGTGACGCTACCGACGACTAGCTGCTGCAGAGTTCAGTATGAGAAGAGAGAGGAGTCCGCACTCCTTCTGACGTTTAATAACGACACACAATGAGAGGGGCAATAGCAGAAGCACACTCCCTCCTTGTCAGTAAATCTATTACAATAAAGTTTCGCGCTTCTTCAGCCTCATGAAACCAACAATATCAACGGTTTAAAAATTGTAACGTAATGCCATGATCAGCTGACTCCGGACAGCAAAAATACACCAGCAGACCCAGAAAAAATGGTTCAAATGGCTCTGAGCACTATGGGACTTAATATCTGTGGTCATCAGTCCCCTAGAACTGAGAACTACTAAAACCTAACTAACCTAAGGACATCACGCACATCCATGCCCGGGACAGGATTCGAACCTGCGACCGTAGCAGTCGCGCGGCTCCGGACTGAGTGCCTAGAACCGCGAGACCACCGCGGCCGGCTCTGACCCAGAAAAGGACCACTACAACCGTGGCTGAAACGTTGCTTTTTTTTCTTTACGATGTGACGAGGCACCATACGTAAAAACTTCCATTTTCAATCATAATTACACTTCTACGCTGTAAAGACTCACTTGTCACTGCGAAACGCTGATACAAAAATACTAGGGTGGTTTGAAAAGTTCTCAGAACGGAATAGAAAAAAAATGTACGTACGCCACTGAAACTTTTTTTATTTTACGATGTAGTATCTTTGTAGATTAATGCACTTGGGCCAACGATGTTCCAGTGCCTTGATACCATCTCGAAAATCAGTTTGCACCAGGCGTGAAAAGTACGAGGATTGGAACAAATAGTGGCAACTATTTATAAACAACCTTTACAAAAGAGTTACACGTTTGCACCTGTTACTGTCCTTCAAAGTAGTCACCAGCGTTGTGTAGAACCCGTTGCCAGCTACGTGGAAGGCGTAGTATGTCGTTAGCTGAGCCTGTTCTGTTGATGATGCGAATCGATTGGTCTAAAGTTAAGGTGATTCTCGTGTACGGCTGTGATGGAAAAGGAAATGCGTGTGGCTAGGGCCTCCCGTTCGCTGGTGCAGGTCTTTCGAGTTGACGCCACTTCGGCGACTTGCGTGTCGATGGGGATGAAATGATGATGAAAGACACACAACACCCAGGCAGAGGCAGAGAAAATCCCTGGCCCCGCCGGGAATCAAAACCGGGACCCCGTGCGCGGGAAGCGAGAACGCTACCGCAAGACCACGAACTGTGGACTACAACTCTGATGGTGTTACGCTAACGCATTACGTTCCTCCACGCAGACCGTCTATGCACAGTATTACTGCTCGTTTTTTTGGAGCATCACCTGCGACCAGCTTTCCGAAAGAAGCGGCGACACTTTGTGGGCAACCCACCCATAATTCTGCACGACAATGCGCGGACGCATACAGTGCAAGCTGTGGCTGCTCTGTTCTGTCGATGGGACTGGGAAGTACTGTACCATCCACCATACTCCCCGGACTTAAGACCTTGTGACTTTGATTTGATTCCGAAGATGAAGGAACCACTTCGTGGCATTGGCTTCAGAACTGTTCCAGAGATTCGACAGGCAGTAGACCGGTCCATTCGCACCATCAACAGAACAGGCCCTGCTAACGGTATACTACGCCTTCCACATCGCTGGGAACGGGTTCTACACAACGCTGGTGGCTGCTTTCAAGGACAGTAGCAGATGCAAACATGTAACTCTTTTGTGTCGTTGTGAATAAATATTTGCCACTATTTAAAGTTCCAGCCCTCGTAGTTGTCAACTCCGGCTATGAGTTTTCGTCTGGAGTGAATCTTCGTCCACCAAGAAAAATTTTCAATTTTGGGAAGAGATGGAAGTCTGACGGAGCCATATGAGGTGAATAAGGCGAGTGTGGCAACAATTCACAGTTGAGTTCGTGTAATTTTGCCATGGCGACGGCACATGTGTGCGGGCGCGTCAAGAGTCGCAGCACCGACCGTCCAGATAATTTTTTTTCATTTCTAATTCTTCAGTTAAAATCTGATATACCTATTCAGGTGACACTTGCAAGCGTGAGCAATTTCTCGCACATTTAACTGCCTATCGCCCTTGACTATTTTGTGCGCTTTTCCAATTATTTTTGGAGTAGTGACACAGATTCATCTTCTAAGCTCCCCCGACCAAATTTAAATTCATTTGTCCACTTGGCAACAGTTGAATATAAAGGAGCAGAGACCCATCGTGTATTCTGGAAATCGGCATGAATGTCCTTTGCTTTCATACCTTTCTTTACGAAGTACTTAACCACTGTTCGAATCTCGATTTTTTTCCCATCTACACGGGTGCGGCAACAGAGCCACGTCACCGCCGCATCTCTCTTCAAAGAGCACTGACGTGGCACGTGTTTACAGGCAACAGTCCAATGGATAACACGCGAACAACTCGTTGCGCTAACGCTGACCTCTCCTGGTGATTCCGAGAACTTTTCAGACCACCCTCGTATTGAGAAAATATTAATCAACAGGGTCTGAAATTTTATTGATCAGGAAGTGGTTTTATGTTTAGCGTAGCTCCGTAATGCCTTGTCACACACACGTGGTAGGGCAAGCTGTTAAAGAGAGGTGATACGTACGTGCGTATGACAAACACTTCCCCTCAAAATTATTTCTCTTCTTCATACTTCTACTGTGGTACCACAGATGGCATGTCACTGATCTCATTTGTACCATGATTGCAGTACATGTGAGGTGGTTATTTGATTCCACGATCCTGAGTGGAATGCATGAGCTCTAACAAATGTTCACCAACCTGCACTCTTCTATAGTTGTTGCCCCTGTCCAGGAAACAACACGTAGGTCGTAACTCGTAATCTTGAGACTGTGAGAAACTCTTAGTGAGGAACTGTTGTTTTAGAAATGATTACATTTCTAATCCGTTTGTTTCTACGGGATTAAACTCACTTTTTATTAGCAAAACATGAGGAACTGCAGAATTACATTCCACCTTAGAGTTATAAATGATTTTTATTCTTCAACGAATTAATGAACTGTATATTTCCATAATTAGTATCAGACTGTTCTCAACTATATGTCCAAATACCCACACATTGCTAATAAATTCTTAACTAACACCGATCGCGGCAGACAACACGTACGTCTTCCGACACTGCCGAACCAGATTTCACATTTACAAACTAGACATTGCAAATTAAGTTTTAACTCATATCGCGGCGTACAACATGTCCTTCCGCGAGACCGCCAAACTAGCTCTGACCTTACAGCCGAACCACTTGGCTCGCCATCAAAGTTAGGTGCGATCTGAAGATCACCGAAGTGCGTCCTCTGCTTTTACGATTAGCAGTTGTTTATTATTCTGCTGGTTATAAATACTTATGAAATAATGGAATGATAGCACGCCATTCAGACATGTTTTAATTTGAAATGCAAGTAAATATGTTGTTTAGTTTGTCTAATATTAATAACAGAAGAGTATCATTTTGGCGTGCTACTTCCGACCTCAGCAACCAGTCGTCGAGAAGGACCACTATTTAGGCTTTTTTTTAATTAAAAATGAAATTCCTCCATCTGTAATTGAGATTTTTTATTTACTTCGCTACTAGTTTCGACGTTACGTCAACGCCACCTTCAGGCCCGTACACTTGCATGAAATCAGTTTTGTGCCATACTTATTTCATGAAGTGTGTATGGGCCTGAAGATGGCATTGACGCAATGTCGAAACTAGTAGCGAAGTAAATAAAAAATCTTAAGTACACATGGAGGAATTTCATTTTTAATAAAAATTATACCAGCTGTGTTCCACCTTCATACAATTTAAATATGGATGTACGAAGACAATTTTAGGTGGTCTTTCCCACTATCTGTGATCGATACCTCACACCATCTTCTGTCATCTCGCCACAGCTGCCTTCTCAACTCCTCTAAGAAGAGCTTCTTGTAGCTGAACATGAAGGCTGGAAAGCCAGAAACAGTACAATGGCGTAGTACCAGAAGACAATTATCGTGTCGATAATACATCGCTACAAGCAGTTTCGATGGGGCAGATGGTGGAGGGAAAGTATTGGTATCTACACATTATTCTGGAATGCTGAGAGTGATTTTAACCAAAAAATTCAAGGAAAAAAAAATGTTTAGCATCAAGATCCAGTTACCATGGGGTAAGGCAGCTCTAATTGTTGGTGAGGGGCGGAAAGTAGTGAAATTTGAACTAAACTCTGAAACGTTTGGGACAATTTCAGCCAACCGTGATATGTATGCTACTTAGTGTATGGAAAAATATACTGTAACATTATGCACCGATTGTTCTGGTTGGGTAGGGATAAAAATGTTCAGATGTGTGTGAAATCTTATGGGACTTAACTGATAGGGACATCAGTCCCTACGCTTGAACACTACTTAACCTAAATTATCCTAAGGAGGATGCCCGAGGGAGGATTCGAACCTCCGCCGGGACCAGCCGCTAGGATTCTTTGAAAGTAGTGTGATTATCGGCTATTTTGGTAGTAAGTTTACTTCTATTGCTATTTATACGTAAATAAAATTATTTATATAAGACTTAGATTTAGAGAAAATGAAAAGAGCTGTGTGAAGCACTTTCTTTCATCGAATACCAACTGATGGAAAGCAATGTCATGTTTTTTGTCCACCTCCACCAAACACTTGGTGTAAATAGAGGCAAGCTGAATTTTCTGGCACCCTGCATGAATTTATATATAAACATTCTCTTCCTTTGGCAGTAATGGAGGCAATCAAACCTATTTACAGAGATTTGGCAAATCCTGAGCGTCTAAAGATGTATTTACATGGGAAGACCCAGAATGTGAATGAATCCATCAATAATGTGTGGTACCGTGTGCATAAAAATGTATTTGTTGGCCTAATGACTCTGAAGTTGGCAGTGTCTGATGCTGTAGTAACTTTTAATGGTGGGAACTATTAAAGACTTTAGGTTCTGGAGAAGTCAGGGGTAAGGTTTGAACGGAACACAGCAAAAGGACTGAGAAAACTGGGTGGGATTTGTGTACGTGAAGCAGAGTTAGCTGCTCATCAAATGACAAAAGAAGCAAAAAGACAAGGAGGCGACAAGCCCTGGGCTGTTGTGACACTAAAGAAGACACAAACTATGGGCTAGGGCAATTCTAGTGCGTAAGAGACGCAGAAATATGTCCGAATAAGAATTTGTAATAAAAAACGTTTTACACCTCATTGTCACTGAACTACGTTTTTAGCAATAAATGACCCATTTTCTAAAAAGTAGTGATGATAAAGACACGAAATTTTCACTGCATGCCAAATGTGAGATATAACACATATGGAGCTAGGATAATTAAAATATCCTGAGTTGATTTGCTTTTATGTTCATTTGTTTACAAAATTCTCTCAATAAATCGAGTGTTTGAAAAAAGAAAGATAACGTGTCCCACAATACAATTTTAGTAATAATTCTAAAAAGGTGCATTAAATAATTATGGAAAATTGTAAGTTGGTGTCTTACAAAGTTTCCAAGGTAATGGGTCACAAAATTCGATAATTTAACATTGGCGTCATAGGACTTTCAGTGTCCCCTTAAATGAAACGTGTCCCCACATTTTGTGCAAGGTTGGTAATGCATTGCCAACTGCATGCTGTGATTCTACTGCATGTTTGACTAACCTCGTTTTCTAGATAAAATAAGCTGAGCAGTTGCTTCGGTACCGCGTATAAATACAAATATTACCAAGACCCTAAGAGCTGGTAACTTTCATTCCTCCCTTTCCTGTTTCTTGCGACCTAATCCTTGAGTAATATATGATACAAGCGATATTTTTGTATGTTCATTGATAGTACTTTTTGTATATCATATGCAGTAGACTACTGTACATATCATCAGTAAGCGTAGACACTGGTAGTTTTGATAGTAACCTTGGTCATTTAAGATAGAGTCCGCATTACCTATCCATTTGGTGTGTTGTGTATCTATCAGGGGTACCTCATGTCGATAGCTTTGTTTGTGTATGCAATCAGTTTCTCCCTAGATTCCCTTAGAAACCAGAAATGGTGTACTGTCTAGAAACTGATTGAGGACATATAAGCCTAGAGAACCCTTTTGTTCTACATAGCTATCATCCTGCCTGTTACTTAAAAGTAACCAGCATTTGTAGCAAAGTTGAAACTGTCATTCATTAATTCAGGTTGTATTCGAAAATTGTTGATCTGTGACATGAAAGAGGCTATAGAGCATCATGTAACTTTAGAAAAGTTTCCTCAAAAAAAGGTAAAATTAAAAAAAAAAAACGCAAAACAAAACATACCAAATCTTGCTTCAATATTTTGTCGAGCTTATATAAAACATGTTTCTGTTTTTCTCAAACAACTTTCACACTTACCAATAACAGCAAGATACTCTTGCCTTTGATCTTAGTGACGAACGTTGCACTCAGTACAAAATAAAAGCAATAATTACATAGATTTTTTTATGTTTTTGCATGTAAATCGTACTTGCATCAAAAGTAATTGCTTTGGTTGCATACAAGTGCAGAAGTTGTGTGATCAACTAATTTTTATTACTTACAAAATGTAATTCGTATTTTGTATGGATATAAAACAGGAAATTGACAAACGCTGAACGATGTGTACTTCTAGTTACTTGGAAAACAAACAAACAAAGCCGGTCGGGGTGGCCAAGCGGTTCTAGGCGCTACAGGCTGGAATCGCGCGACCTCTACAGTCGCAGGTTCGAATCCAGCGTGGGGCATAGATGTGTATGATGTCCTTAGGTTAGTTAGGTTTAAGTAGTTCTAAGTTCTGGGGGACTGATGACCTCAGAAGTTAAGTCCCATAGTGCTCAGAGCCATTTGAACCAAACAAACAAAAATCAAAGAAAAATCGTCTAGTCCTGGTTTCTCCCTCACACATCCATTTATGTTTCTTTCCCTATCAATGCTACCAGTACTAACAGTGATGCTTCTCTTTAGTATGTCATTTATTTACTGTACCAAAACTACCGAACTTTTCACACCACATATTTACAGAGGAGACAGTCTGAGAATTTGTCTCGACGAAAGTATGTGAATTACGAGTGTTAACAATAACACCATGGCTGAAAGAAGCTTCATCAGTAAACAGTACTAATGAGATTAATTGGTGATTTGCAATTATTCATTGACGAAATTCTAATCGTCTAAATTCAACTTCTTCCAGCAGGTGTCCAATCCACTGTAAATGATAAGCATGCAGGCCTTGTATGGCATACGTAACGGTGACTGTACTCCTGAACGTGTAACACTGATACGAGTGGAAGTTGTGTATGTGCTTATTGAAGAACTATGTAGTACCAACGGTATAACATACTCTACTTGATAGACACTCTCTCCATATTCCCTGCACCAATTTCACGAAATTGAGCGAAAAGACGACTTAATATTCTTGAATGTGATAGTTTGCAGTTAGGAAATCGTCTACTATCCATTATACAATGAAGTGAAAAAAATCTTGGGGTAGTGGTATGTACATATATATATGGTGATAGTATCGCGTACAGAAGGTATAAAAGGGCAGTGCATTGGCGGAGCTGACATTTGTAAAAAATGGTTCAAATGGCTCTGAGCACTATGGGACTTAACATGTGTGGCCATCAGTCCCATAGAACTTAGAACTACTTAAACCTAACTAACCTAAGGACATCACATACATCCATGCCCGAGGCAGGATTCGAACCTGCGACCGTAGCGGTCGCGCGGTTCCTGACATTTGTACTCGGGTGATCCAAGCATTTGTTTCCCACGTGATTATGGCCGGACGACGGGATTTAACACACTCTGAGCGCGGAACGGTTGTTCGAGCTAGATATATAGAGTGAGTCACCTAACGTTACCGCTTGATATATTTCGTAAACCACATCAAATACTGACAAACCGATTCCACAGACCGAACGTGAGGAGAGGGGCTAGTGTAATTGTTTAATACAAACCATACAAAAATGCACGGAAGAATGTTTTTTAACACAAACCTACGTTTTTTTACATGGAACCCCGTTAGTTTCGTTAGCACATCTGAACATATAAACAAATACGTAATCAGTGCCTTTTGTTTCATTGCAAAATGTTAATTACATCCGGAGTATTGTAAACTAAACTTGACGCTTGAAACCTTCGACGTTCAGTTGCGTGTTGTAACAAACACGGGCCACGGTCGGCGAGCAGCATCTGCAGGGACATGTTTACGATGACGACCGTGTTTGCGAGTGTGGCTGTAGTGCACTGCTGTGGTTTGGTCTAGCTGTCGCAGTGTCCGCATGTAGCGTTTGCTGCTATTGTTATGCTGCATTCGTCTCTGCACGCAGACCAACTGTAGTGCACCGTGTTACCAGACGTCTGTGATAGTGTAGTGTTGTAGGAACTGTGACCATATGTATTCGAACTCTGAAAAGGCGGAGATGATACTCATCTATGGCGAGTGTGCAGGGTGTATGCAGAACGGTACCCGGACAGAGAGCATCCAACGTGCCGCACTCTGCAAAACATCTACCGCCAACTGTATGCAACAGGTATGGTCGTAGCACGAAAACCGGTCCGTAACAGGCCCATCACAGGAGAAGTGGGTGCAGTTGGTGTGTTAGCTGCTGTTGCCATGGACCCACACATGAGTACACGGGACATTGCGAGAGCCGGTGGACTGAGTCAAAGTAGTGTCATGCGCATACTGCATCGTCACCTCTTTCAGCCGTTTCATGTGTCGCTACATCAGCAATTACATGGTGATGACTTTAATCATCGAGTGCAATTCTGTCAATGGGCATTAACAGAGAATCCGTTTCAGTTCAACCTGTTTACCGATGAAGCGGGTTTCACAAACCACGGGCAGTGAATCTACGGAACATGCATTACTGGTCCGTGGACAATCCTCGCTGGCTCAGACAGGTAGAGCGAAAGCGACCGTGGACTGTAAATGTATGGTGCGGAATCATTGGCGACCACCTCATTGGTCCTCACTTCATTGCAGAGGCCCAAACAGCTGCAACATACATCGCGTTTCTACAGAATGATGTCCCAACGTTGCTCGAAAATGTCCCACTGGAAACGCGTCGACGTATGTGGTATCAGCATGATGGTGCACCTGCACATTCCGCAATTAACACTAGGCTGACCCTTGACAGGATGTTCGACGGGCGTTTCATAGGACGTGGAGGACGCATAAATTGGCCAGCCCGTTCTCCTGATCTTACAACTTTGGACTTCTTTCTGTCGGGTACGTTAAAGGAGAATGTGTACCGTGATGTGCCTACAACCCCAGAGGATATGAAACAACGTATTGTGGCAGCCTGCGGCGACATTGCACCAGATGTACTGCGGCGTGTACTACATTCATTACGCCAGAGATTGCAATTGTGTGCAGCAAATGATGGCCACCACATTGAACATCTATCGGCCTGACATGTCGGAACACACTCTGTTCCACTCCGTAATTCAAAAGCGGAAAACACGTGTGTACGTGTACCTCACCCCTCATGATAATGTACATGTGCGTCAGTGAAAATGACCTATAAAAAGGTGTTGGCATGTGGGCGTAATGTGCTGTTCCAGTCTCTTCTGTACCTAAGGTCCATCACCGTTCCCTTTGGATCCCTACGTAATTAGGTGCTCTCCGATACACACGATCAACAGCGGAGAAGTGGTACTCAAGCGTCAACTTTAGGTTACAATATCTCCGGATGTAATTAACATTGTACAATGCAACAAACGGCACTGACTACGTATTTGTTTATATGTTCAGATGTGCTAAAAAACTAACGGGGTTCCATTTTAAAAAACATAGGTTTGTGTTAAAAAACATACTTCCATGCATTTTTGTATGGCTTGTATTAACGAATTACACTAGCCCCTCTGCTCACGTTCGGCCTGTGGAATCGATTCGTCAGTATTTGATGTGGTTTATGAAATATATCCAGCGGTGACGTTAGGTGACTCACCCTGTATATGGGACATTTCATTTCGGAAGTCGGTAGGGAATTCAGTGTTCCGAGGTCCACAGTGTCAGGAGTGTGCCGGGAACACCAGACTCCAGGCATTGCGTCAGACGACGGACAGCGCGGTGACAGACGGTCTTCATTTAATGACAGAGAGCAGCGCCGTTTGGATAGAGTTGCCAGTGTTAACAGAACAGCAACGTCGCACGGAGTAGCCTCAGGTATGAATGTAGCACGTATGACGAGTGCATCCGTTAGGACAGTGTGGCGAAATTTGGCATTAATGGGCTGTGGGGGCACACGACCGACGCGAGCGCCTTTGCTAGGACGCCGCCTGCAGCGCCTCTCCTGGGCTCGCTGCCGTATCGGTCGGACCTTAGACGTCTGGAAAGCCGTAGCCTGATCAGGTGCGTCCACTGTCCACTGTCAGTTGATGAGAGCTGGTGGTAGGATCCGAGAGTGGCGAGGACCAAAGTTGTCAACAAGGCACTGTGCAAGCTGGTGGTGGCTCCATGATGGTCTGGGCTGTGTTTACATGGCACGGACTGGGGCCTCTGGTCCAGCTGAACCGATGATTGACTGGAGATGGTTATGTTCGGCTACTTGGAGATACACTGCTGGCCATTAAAATTGCTACACCACGAAGATGACGTGCTACAGCCGCGAAATTTAACCGACAGGAAGAACATGCTCTGATATGCAAATGATTAGGTGGCGACAGCTACAACGTGCTGACATGAGGAAAGTTTCAAACCGATTTCTCACACACAAACAGCAGTTGACCGGCGTTGCCTGGTGAAACGTTGTTGTGATACCTCGTGTAAGGAGGAGAAATGCGTACCGTCACGTTTAATTCTTTGATAAAGGTCGGATTGTAGCCTATCGCGATTGCGTTTCATCGTATCGCGACATTATTGTTCGCGTTGGTCGAGATCCATGGACTGTTAGCAGAATATGGAATCGACGGGTTCAGGAGGGTAATACGGAACGCCGTGCTGGATCCCAACGGCCTCGTATCATTAACAGTCCAGATGACAGGCACCTCATCAGCATGGCTGTAACGGTTCGTGCAGCCACGTCTCGATCCCTGAGTCAACAGATGGGGACGTTTGCAAGACGACAACCATCTGCACGAACGTTTGCAGCTGCACGGACTATCAGCTCGGAGACCGTGGCTGCGGTTACCCTTGACGCTGCATCATCGACAGGAGCGCCTGCGATTGTGTAGTCGACGACGAACCTGGTTGCACGAATTGCAAAACGTCATTTTTTCGGATGAATCCAGGTTCTGTTTACGGCATGACGATGGTCGCATCTCTGTTTGGCGACATCGCGGTGAACGCACATTCGAATCCTGTATTCGTCATCGCCATGCGTGATGGTATGGGGTGCCATTGGTTACACGTCTCGGTCACCTTTTGTTCGCATTGACGGCACTTTGAACAGTAGACGTTACATTTCAGATCTTTACGACCCTTGGCTCTACCCTTCATTCGATCCCTGCGAAATCCTATATTTCAGCAGGATAATGCACGACCGCATGTTACAGGTCCTGTACGAACCTTTCTGGATACAGAAAAATGTTCGATTGCTGCCCTGGCCAGCACATTCTCCAGATCTCTCACCAACGTCTGGTCAATGGTGGCCGAGCAACTGGCTCGTCACAATACGCCAGTCACTACTCTTGCTGAACTGTGGTACCGTGTTGAAGCTGCATGGGCAGCTGTACCTGTACAAACCATCGAAACTCTGTTTGACTCAATGCCCTCGTGTATCAAGGCCGTTATTACGGCCAGAGGTGGTTGTTCTGGGTAGTGATTTCTGAGGATCTATGCACCCAAATTGCGTGAAAATGTAATCACATGTCCGTACTAGTATAATACATTTGTCCAATGAATGCCTGTTTACATCTGCATTTCTTCTTGGTGTAGCAATTGTAATGGCCAGTAGTGTAATTTTTAACCATTCATCAACTTATTGTTCCGAAACAACGATGGAATATTTATGCATAACAAAGCGCCATGTCAGCTGTTTGAAAAACATTCTAGGCACTTGGAGCGAATGATCTGGCCATCTGCATCCACTCACATGAATGTCATCGCACATTTATGAGACAAAATTAAGAGGTAAATTTGTGCAAAAAATCCTGCACCGGCTATACTTTCACAGCCATCGACAGCCATAGAGGAAGCATAGTTCAGCATTTCTGCAGGGGACTACCAGGTAGTCCACGCCACGTCGATCTGCTGGACTACACTGCGCAAAGTGAGGTCCGACTCAATATTGGGAGGTGTCTCACGAGTTGCATCACCTCAGCGTAAAGCTCGTACACATTTCCATATACGAGGGAGACAGCTGTAAATTGTACCAGCAGTGCTGCCCGCGTGAACGGGCACACTGCTGAGCTTTTGACAGTGTCAGTACCGCACATCAGGGAGAGCTCGTGGTATGTTTACGTAATCCGTAGCCGGGCTGGCCGAAGGCGTCAGTACACTGTGGTGCGGCCTACCTCTCTTTATAAGTAGTGGGGGAGGAAATTCGTCAGTTCTGAAAAACCTCCCAGTTAAGCTGCGCGCCGGTTATCGTGTGTTTCTGTCTCAGCCTCCACACGACATTAATTTCCAAATACCCACACACTCATTCAACGACAGCCACATCTACACTCCTGGAAATTGAAATAAGAACACCGTGAATTCATTGTCCCAGGAAGGGGAAACTTTATTGACACATTCCTGGGGGCAGATACATCACATGATCACACTGACAGAACCACAGGCACATAGACACATGCAACAGAGCATGCACAATGTCGGCACTAGTACAGTGTATATCCACCTTTCGCAGCAATGCAGGCTGCTATTCTCCCATGGAGACGATCGTAGAGATGCTGGATGTAGTCCTGTGGAACGGCATGCCATGCCATTTCCACCTGGCACCTGAGTTGGACCAGCGTTCGTGCTGGACGTGCAGACCGCGTGAGACGACGCTTCATCCAGTCCCAAACATGCTCAATGGGGGACAGATCCGGAGATCTTGCTGGCCACGGTAGTTGACTTACACCTTCTAGAGCACGTTGGGTGGCACGGGATACATGCGGACGTGCATTGTCCTGTTGGAACAGCAAGTTCCCTTGCCGGTCTAGGAATGGTAGAACGATGGGTTCGATGACGGTTTGGATGTACCGTGCACTATTCAGTGTCCCCTCGACGATCACCAGAGGTGTACGGCCAGTGTAGGAGATCGCTCCCCACACCATGATGCCGGGTGTTGGGCCTGTGTGCCTCGGTCGTATGCAGTCCTGATTGTGGTGCTCACCTGCACGCCAAACACGCATACGACCATCATTGGCACCAAGGCAGAAGCGACTCTCATCGCTGAAGACGACACGTCTCCATTCGTCCCTCCATTCACGCCTGTCGCGACACCACTGGAGGCGGGCTGCACGATGTTGGGGCGTGAGCGGAAGACGGTCTAACGGTGTGCGGGACCGTAGCCCAGCTTCATGGAGACGGTTGCGAATGGTCCTCGCCGATACCCCAGGAGCAACAGTGTCCCTAATTTGCTGGGAAGTGGCGGTGCGGTCCCCTACGGCACTGCGTAGGATCCTACGGTCTTGGCGTGCATCCGTGCGTCGCTGCGGTCCGGTCCCACGTCGACGGGCACGTGCACCTTCCGCCGACCACTGGCGACAACATCGATGTACTGTGGAGACCTCACACCCCACGTGTTGAGCAATTCGGTGGCACGTCCACTCGGCCTCCCGCATGCCCACTATACGCCCTCGCTCAAAGTCCGTCAACTGCACATACGGTTCACGTCGACGCTGTTGCGGCATGCTACCAGTGTTAAAGACTGCGATGGAGCTCCGTATGCCACGGCAAACTGGCTGACACTGACGGCGGCGGTGCACAAATGCTGCGCAGCTAGCGCCATTCGACGGCCAACACCGCGGTTCCTGGTGTGTCCGCTGTGCCGTGCGTGTGATCATTGCTTGTACAGCCCTCTCGCAGTGTCCGGAGCAAGTATGGTGGGTATGACACACCGGTGTCAATGTGCTCTTTTTCCATTTCCAGGAGTGTATATTAAGCGTTACAGCAAAGTAAAATATCATATGTATGAATTATGACATTGAAACAACTAGTTTGGTTCATCACCTGTATGGAGGTTCAATACAATCTTGCCAGGATAAGCATTTACCCTGGCAGACTCCAGCTGATGCAGCAATCGTGAGGCGAAAATGAAAAATTTACATCTGCATCTACGTCTACATCTGTATGATTTCTCTGCAATTCACAATTAAGTGCCTGGCAGAGGGTTTATCGAAGAACCATTGAGGTTCTCTACCAGCGTCCCACTCTGGAACAGCCCGCGGGAAAAATTTCGTTCGATCTCTGATTCCTTTTATTTTATTGTGTTGATCATTTCTCCATGTGTAGGTGGGCACCAAAAAATGTTTTCACACTCTGTGTGGAAAGTTGATCACTGAAATTTCATGAGAAGGTCCTGCCGCAGCAATAGATGCATTTGTACTAATGACTGCCAAACCATTGCGTGTATCGTATCCGTGGCAGTCTCTCCTTTGAACATTTTCGACGTCCTCCGTCAATTCTGTTTGATCTGGATCCCAAACCAAACAGTAGTACTCCAGAAGATGGCAGAAAAGCGTAGTGTAAGCAGTGTCATTAGTAGCCTGTAGCGTTTTCTAAATGTTCCGCCAATAAATCGCATTCTTTGGTTTGCTTTCCCCACAATATTATCTACGTGATCGTTCCAGTTTACTCGTAACTGTAATCCTTAAGCATTTAGTCGAATTTACAGCCTTCATATTTGTGTAATTTATCGTCTAGTTGAAATTTGGCGGATTCTTTTTGTTGATGATTTGGACAACTTCACACTTTTCATGATTTGGCATCAATTTGCACTTTTTGCACCGTACAGATATCGTGTCTAAATCATTTTGCAATTCGTTGTAATCATTTTGATCATCTGATGGTTCTTCATGACGGTAAATGACATCATCATCTCCAAGCAATCTGAGAGGGCTAATCGGATTGTTTACTAAAACGTTTACGTAGATCGGGAACGCCAGAGGGGTTTTTGGGGAAACGCAGGATATTATTTTTGTTTTACTCAATGTATTTTGTCACTTATTACGAACAGTGACCCTTCTGACAGCGAATCACGAATCCAGTCGCACTCAATTAAAATAGGTCGCTTGTGAGGGACGGTGTGAAAAGCATTTTGGAAATGTAAAATTATGGAATCAGTTTGACGTCCACTGTCGATAGCACTCATTACTTTGTGAGAATAAAGAGCTGTATGAAACTCTGTGAAACGAACTGCGGGCGCGTTTCAACTTTCATCGTCGTTAATGTAGAAATAATGGAATAAAAGCTGGGGTAGCTTTCGTTAAATATGAGAGATCACTGAAGCTGCTTTTTTTTGTCAGATGTTCAGTAGCTCTGCCCGGACCGTCATTTTGGGCCGGGTAATCCCATCCAGTCCGCCATTCGGGCGGCGGACAAGTCAATTTTGCACAGAGTGGCCGACAAGCACCAAACTGGCCTTTCAGCGAGCAGTAAGGTCAGGGGTCACGAGTTTGCCTGTTGCCATGGCAACACCTGTTGATCTAATTCGCAGCCCGGCAGAAGTTGGCGTCTGACCTCCGCGCTACGCAGCCGCGGGTTTCCCGCCTCAACTCGCTCGTCTGCCCTAGCCAAGCCGTAAATCCAATCCCGCCACGGGGTCGTCACGGAATGAGTTAGGCGCTTAAGAGCTGTAACTTGCGAATCGCCACGTCATCTTTCTCGAGTGACCTAAATTCATGTCAGTGTGTAATGAAACCTCCTCTCCGTAGTAAACAATATGTTTTCTAAACGGATTAGTAACCGCGTGGTAACCACATTGGGTTTTAAAGAGGCTGAAGAGTGAAATGCATGTCGTGAATGAAAGTAGGGGGTGGTATGCAAAAGAACGTTGGCAAACGTATAACTCAAAATCACGTTACCGGCGACTGTCAGATAATACACCTATCTAGGCCAGCTTGTAAATATCGCGGTAGGGTTAAGATCATTCGACATATCAAGCTAGGCTGACAAGTATCAGGGATATTCGGAAAGTAAGTTCCTATCTGTCAAGAAATACAACCACTGTGAAAATCTAATTTTTTTTTTTTTTGGTCATCTGTCTACTGACAGGTTTGACGCGGCCCGCCAAGAATTCCTTTCCTGTGCTAACCTCTTCATCTCAGAGTAGCACTTGCAACCTACGTCCTCAATTATTTGCTTGACGTATTCCAATCCTGTCCCTTCTCCTTATCAGTGTTTTCCACATATTCCTTTCCTCTCCGATTCTGCGTAGAACCTCCTCATTCCTTACCTTATCACTCCACCTAGTTTTCAACATTCGTCTATAGAACCACATCTCAAATGCTTCGATTCTCTTCTGTTCTGGTTTTCCCACAGTCCATGTTTCACTACCATACAATACTGTACTCAAGACGTACATCCTCAGAAATTTCTTCCTCAAATTAAGGCCGGTATTTGATATTAGTAGACTTCTCTTGGCGAGAAATGCCTTTTTTGCCATAGCGAGTCTGGTTTTGATGTCCTCCTTGCTCCGTCCGTCATTGGTTATTTTATTGCCTAGGTAGCAGAATTCCTTAACTTCATTGACTTCGTGACTATCAATCCTGATGTTAAGTTTCTCGCTGTTCTCATTTCTACTACTTCTCATTACCTTCGTCTTTCTCCGATTTACTCTCAAACCATACTGTGTACTCATTAGAGTGTTCATCCCGTTCAGCAGATCATTTAATTCTTCTTCACTTTCACTCAGGATAGCAATGTCATCAGCGAATCGTATCATTGATATCCTTTCACCTTGTATTATAATTCCACTCCTGAACCTTTCTTTTATTTCCATCATTGCTTCCTTGAGGTACAGATTGAAGAGTAGGGGCGAAAGGCTACAGCCTTGTCTTACACTCTTCTTAATAGGAGCACTTCGTTCTTGATCGTCCACTCTTATTATTTCCTCTTGGTTGTTGTACATATTGTATATGACCCGTCTCTCCCTATAGCTTACCCCTACTTTTTTCAGAATCTTGAACAGCTTGCACCCTTTTATATAAACGAACGCTTTTTCCAGGTCGGCAAATCCTATGAACGTGTCTTGATTTTTCTTTAGCCTTGCTTCCATTATTAGCGGTAACGTCAGAATTGCCTTTCCTAAAGCCAAACTGATAGTCACCTAGCGCATTCTCAGTTTTCTTTTCCATTCTTCTGTATATTATTCGTGTAAGCAGCTTCGATGCTTGAGCTGTTAAGCTGATTGTGCGATAATTCTCACACTTGTCAGCTCTTTCCGTCTTCGGTATTGTGTGGATGATGCTTTTCCGAAAGTCAGATGGTATGTCGCCAGACTCATATAATCTACACACCAACGTGAATAGTCGTTTTGTTGCCACTTCCCCTGATGATTTTAGAAATTCTGATGGAATGTTATCTATCCCTTCTGCCTTATTTGACCGTAAGTCCTCCAAAGCTCTTTTAAATTCCGATTCTAATACTGGATCCCCTATCTCTTCTAAATCGACTCCTGTTTCTTCTTGTATCACATCAGACAAATCTTCACCCTCATAGAGGCTTTCAATGTATTCTTTCCACCTATCTGCTCTCTCCTCTGCATTTAACAGTGGATTTCCCGTTGCACTCTTAATGTTACCACCGTTGCTTTTAATGTCACGAAAGGTTGTTTTGACTTTCCTGTATGCTGAGTCTGTCCTTCCGACAATCATATCTTTTTCGATGTCCACATTTTTCCTGCAGCCATTTCGTCTTAGCTTCCCTGCACTTCCTATTTATTTCATTCCTCAGCGACTTGGATTTCTGTATTCCTGATTTTCCCGGAACATGTTTGTACTTTCTCCTTTCATCAATCAACTGAAGTATTTCTTCTGTTACCCATGGTTTCTTCGTAGCTACCTTTTTGTACCTATGTTTTCCTTCCCAACTTCTGTAATGGCCCTTTTTAGAGACATCCATTCCTCTTCAACTGTGTTGCCTACTGAGCTATTCCTTATTGCTGTATCTATAGCGTTACAGAACTTCAAACGTATCTCGTCATTCCTTAGAACTTCCGTATCCCTCTTCTTAGCGTATTGATTCTTCCTGACTAATGTCTTGAACTTCAGCCTACTCTTCATCACTACTATATTGTGATCTGAGTCTATATCTGGTCCTGGGTACGCCTTACAATCCAGTATCTGATTTCGGAATATCTGTCTGACCATGATGTAATCTAATTGAAATCTTCCCGTATCTCCCGGCCTTTTTCAAGTATACCTCCTCCTCCTGTGATTCTTGAACAGGGTATGCGCTATTACTAGCTGAAACTTGTTACAGAACTCAATTAGTCTTCCTCCTCTTTCATTCCTTGTCCCAAGCCCAAATTCTCCTGTAACCTTTTCTTCTACTCCTTCCCCTACAACTGCATTCCAGTCGCCCATGACTATTAGATTTTCGTCCCCCTTTACATATTGCATTATCCTTTCAATATCCTCATACACTTTCTCTATCTGTTCATCTTCAGCTTGCGACTGTGGTTTCCATTTCGCGATCAAACGGAAGTTAATTTTCGAATAGCCTTAATACTTGCAAGGTATTAACCTTGCTACTACGAGGGTTTCCCAGAAGGTAATGCACCGCACTTTTTCCCTCAGCCGAAAACAGTGCTACGAATGTGAAACGTTACGCATGTATTATTTGAAATCTCCTGAGTGACCGCGATAGGTTTCCGGTACTTCCAACAGATAGCGTAGCTGCAGGATCGTTTCAAAATAGCGTCTGTGGGTGATGTACGTTACAAGTGACAGGCCGTAATTGAATTTCTGACTGCAGAGAAAGAAACTGTGGGGAAAATTCACAAACTCTTGTGGTAAGTCTGTGGAGCATCTGCAGTCGACAGAAGTACAGTTAGGCGCTGGGCACGGAGGGTGAGGCCATCAGAAGGTGGTTCGGCGGAGCTCCACGATTTGCAGCGGTCGGGGAGACCATCCACGGCCGTCACACCTGACACGATGCAGCGAGCTGATGTCACTCGCGGGGACAGACGCATTACGACTCGGCATTTGCGATGCATCTGTCGATCAACAAAGGAAGCATGAACGCAATTATCCGCACTCTAGGATGTTCAAAAGTGTGTCCGAGATGAGTCCAGTGGTGTCTAAGGTGGATCACGAATCGCAGAGAAAGAACATTTGTCTTGATTTGTTAGAACGTTTTGAAGCTGAAGCCTAGGCCTTCTTGTCTCGGATTGTGACAGGTGATGAAACCTGGGCTCGACATTTTGAGCTTTAGGAAAGACGACAGCCAATGGAGTGGCGCCATTCCCATTTCCCACAGAAGAAAAACAATTGAAACAAATGCTTCTGTCGGTAAGGCCATCAGCACCGTGTTCTACTACAGTGAACGTGTGATTCTCATTGATGTGAAGCCAAGAGGCGGTACCATTAATTCAGGAGCGTATGTGAACACATTAACAAAAGTCAAGACGCGCTCAGGTGATTTTGACGTCTGAGCAACCCACGAGATGCTTTGCTCCAACACGATAACGCTCGGCCCCACACATGCCGGAGGACTGCTAAACGCATCGCAAAACAGCGCTGGACAGTCGTACCCCATCCACCCTACAGTCCTGACCTAGCCCTCTCAGACTTCCGCTTGTTTGGACCATTAGAGGATGCCATTCATGAAAGACATTTTGTGGGCGATGAGGAGGTGATTCGCACAGTGAAGCACTGGCCCCGACACCAGGATAAGGACTGGTACCGACAGGGCTTACACGCCCTTGTTTCGAGCTGGAGGAAGGCCATAGAACGGGATGGAGATTACGTGGAAGATAGCGTTTGTAGATAAAACCCCACTCTTTCGTGTGTGTAATTCTCATTATGTTCAATAAAGAACTGTTGAAGAAAAAAATGCGGCGTATTACTTTCTGCTCATGCATGGTTGTTTACATCTTTGGGGGGGGTTTAGTGACATCTCTGAACAGTCAAAGGGACTGTGTCTGTGATACAATATCCACAGTCACCATTTATATTCAGGAGTTCTGCGAACTGGGGTGATGCAATGCTTTTTCTGATGTGTGCGTTTCGCATGCGACCACCAAGTGCTGGATGAGCTAAGTAGGACGGCTCATCTGAAGGGTATCGAAATAGTTGCCTGTGACATCGTCGGCTACGGATGATTGAGCTAATGTCTCTGTAGGAATGACGTTTTTGAAGTGCCCATCACAGGAGCGCAGGTGGCGCAGAGGTGTTGCTGAACTGGAGAGCGTCGGAGGAGGGGGGGGGGTGAAGGGGGGAGAGCGGAGGAGGCTCTTCAGGGATCCTTTGCCGCTTTATCCGTACCTGTATCAGTGTCAAACCCTTCTGTGATCAAGCCAAAGGAGAGTACACAACAGGAGGGTTCAAAAAGCATAAACACTCTATTCTGTTCTGGATCACGTTTAGCTTTCGTCGAATGGTTCTGGACTATGCCCAATGGTTCCACCCTGTGCACAAGAGAAAACATTGCGGTCGCGCTACATTCAGAGGCGTACGATCACGTTGAGTGGAGCCTCCAGCGAAAGAGGAGGTTTGGATCACGAAGGGAGTGTCAGCAGTGTCGGAAGTTGTTCCTCACGTCAGTGCGAATGTCGTTTTGGACCGTGAAATGAGTAAGTGAGAATTAACGCCTCAAGGAAGGGGATGGTTTCATCGACGCCCTTTATGCCGCTCTGAATCCTTTCCATGTCGATTCTCAGTACAGGTGTGTCCATCGAACTACAGACCTATATCATTGACGTCGATTTGCAGTAGGGTTTTGGAGCATATACTGTATTCAAACATTATGAATCACATCGAAGGGAACGATCTATTGATACGCAATCAGCATGGTTTCAGGAAACGTCGTTCTTGTGCAACGCACCTAGCTCTTTATTCGCACGAAGTAATGGCCGCTATCGACAGGGGATCTCAAGTTGATTCCGTATTTCTAGATTTCCGGAAAGCTTTTGACACCGTTCCTCACAAGCGACTTCTAATCAAGCTGCGGGCCTATGGGTTGTGCTACTGGATTCGTGATTTCCTGTCAGGAAGGTCACAGTTCGTAGTAATAGACGGCAAATCATCGAGTAAAACTGAAGTGGTATCAGGTGTTCCCCAGGTAAGCGTCCTGGGACCTCTGTTGTTCCTGATCTATATAAATGACCTGGGTGAGAATCTGAGCAGTTCTCTTAGGTTGTTCGCAGATGATGCTGTAATTTGAAACGTCCCCTTTGAAAAATTATTACAAGACTGTGCTTAAACTGACACACAATATTTTTAGCGCAACGCAATCTGACTTTCAAAAATCCCTACAAAAGAATGCCCCTGACTAACATTACCCTTTACGTTTCACAAATCACTTACAAAAATCTTCGTAACTCGAACTACTGCAGTACAGCGAGCGCCACTACTGCCAGCTAACTAAAAGATTCAAACTACGGAAGTCACTAACTACTGATAGGCACAGTTAGCAAATGAAAGATTTTAATAGAGAACAAACAATGTATTTACCTTTATAGTCATATATATATATATATATAGTTCATGACACCAATTCTTACAAATTTCAAAACTCCGCCATCTCTCTACCCACGTCCACCACTGCTGGCGTCTCACCTCCAACTGCGCAACGCTACGCGCTGTTAGCATCCAGCTGCCGCTGCCCAACACTACAATAGCAGACAACAATGCAAACCAGCCGCAGACTGCACACGGCACAGCCAGTGATTTTTATACAGAGCGCTACGTGGCGGCGGTGTTACCAAGGTCTACCGTCTAGTAAGGTCATCCGTAGACCAGTATCAGTTGCAAAGCGATTTAGAAAAGATTGCTGTATGGTGTGGCAGGTGGCAGTTGACGCTAAATAGCGAAAAGTGTGAGGTGATCCACATGAGTTCCAAAAGAAATCCATCAGAATTCGATTACTCGATAAATAGTACAATTCTCAAGGCTGTCAATTCAACTAAGTACCTGGGTGTTAAAATTACGAACTACTTCAGTTAGAAAGACCACATAGATAATATTGTGAGGAAGGGGAGCCAAAGGTTGCGTTTCATTGGGAGGACACTTAGAAGATGCAACAAGTCCACTAAAGAGACAGCTTACACTACACTCGTTCGTCCTCTGTTAGAATATTGCTGTGCGGTGTGAGATCCTTACCAGGTGGGATTGACGGAGAACATCGAAAGGGTGCAAAAAAGGGCAGCTCGTTTTGTATTATCACGTAATAGGGGAGAGAGAGTGGCAGATATGATACGCGAGTTGGGATGGAAGTCATTAAAGCAAAGACGTTTTTCGTTGCTGCGAGATCTATTTACGAAATTTCAATCACCAACTTTCTCCTCCGAATGCGAAAATATTTTGTTGAGCTAACCTACATAGGTAGGAATGATCATCAAAATAAAATAAGAGAAATCAGAGCTCGAACAAAAAGGTTTAGGTGTTCGTTTTTCCCGCGCGCTGTTCGGGAGTGGAATGGTAGAGAGATAGTATGATTGTGATTCGGCAGTGTAATTTTGTAGATGTAGATGTAGATGAAATGTTTTCCTCGGCTACGCACAAGAAAATAGCGTTATCTGAACCTTGCGTATCGCGGTTTTAAGCTGCATCACAGAGGCGTGAAGAGAAGTTGCGTTATGTGGGCGAGAGGCGAGTGTGGCGAACCTGCCATCGTATGACACAGCCGCGGTGGCGCTGTTAAGAATTAAGTTTGTTGCCAGCGTGACATTAACGCACGTTACAGCTCACATCAACTTCTGAGCTCTGACCTGTTTTTCTGTTGTGTCGATGATGTTTCATTTGTGGGGCGCTCAACTGCGCGGTTATCAGCGCCCGTAAAAATTCACAATCTTCACTCAGTCCAGTTTCGCCATTTCCATCAGTGATGATGAAATGAAGAGGGAAACAAACACCCAGTCCCCGGGCGGAGAAAATCCCCATCCCGGTCTCAAATCGAGCCCGGGACCCCGAGATCCAGAGGCAGCAACCACTGGACCACGGGCTGCGGACACTCGTGTCTCCGTCTGAAGCATCGGCGAGCGCAAAGGTGACGGCGCAGTTCGCCTGCATTACTAAAGGTACCTTTGAGCCAGATTTCAAATTCCTGTCTTGCAGTACGAGACAGTTACGGCACCTCGAAAAAGTAACCCTTCATCTGGATTGTGCAGTGTACAAACCTTTGTAACTCTGAAGGGATTGAAAAAATCAGCCAGCCAGTTGCAAAACACGGGTTTATTTAGCCTTGATCTAGGTCTAGATACTTAGAAAAATATGTTCTTCAGATGGGGTACGCCCTAAAAGTGTATATGAACTATTTTTACGTACATATTAAAATATTAATAATAGAAAAATATTTGTGAGGAAAGCGTACTCTCTTGTTACACCTTATGGTGGTAAATTACATTAGCTCAAGCCAAGCGGCTCTAGTCATACATAAAACTGATATGGAAACCGGAACCAGTACACGCGATGGCTTGAGACAGTTGCCACATTACACTCAGCGTACGTCAGAATAAATGCACAGCTGTATTCGCCCACTAGTAAACCCTCTCCTACATAAAATTATAACAAGAGTCCAAAGAATAAAATATTTGGGTAACATAAATATTTACCATGCCAGAGAAAAAGGCCAACTTTTCAAAGGTACAGGCTCCAGCGGTAATCAAAAATTAGGATGCAGAGGGCTCTAAATACACGCGCGTAAGAACAACGCTTTTGTGTTAACTAACAGCATTTTACATTAAAGTAAAAATGAAAATTTCTTCTGCAAGGCTACTAATAATGCAACAAATTTACTGGTTCTTGTTACATATACAGTCTCCAATAATTTGCTGCCAGAGTGATACTGTACCTAAATTCAGCGTACAGAATCTAGGGTCCCGTTTACAAAGGACCATTATTACAAATGCAGGGGGAAGAACAACTATGAGTTAAAACAACGTCGTTAGAGAAACTTTCGCTAAACACTGCGGAAGCTTAAGCGATAAGGAAAAACTGGACTCCAGTGGCAGCTATTTAATGCACGTAAGTACTACTTCATGCCAGTGTTCTGTGAAATAATTTGACAGTCCTTATAGAAGGCTAATAACAAATGAAATAATTTTAGAGGCATTCATTAAATATAAAATTATCTGTAAAACAGTTATGTGGCAGTCTGAGACTGCACGTAAATTTACTGTGTAGAAGATAACAAATATATTACAAAAAAATACTTATATTACAAAATAGTGGAGGAAGGAGTAAAATGGATAAAGTTACAATCACAACATAAAAAAATATAACCTTCTGCTTAACCGTACAGAGGTTTACATAGAAAAATTACTCAGTACAATTATTTTGTCATACCAGCTGTAGGGAAATGTGGGCTTTTCTCGACAAGGGATAACTAAACCTTTGATTTGCAACCGGTTGGTTGACTTTTTTCAACATTTTAAAATTTGTACAGTTACTGAATTCCGGCCATAGCTAAGACTATGTAACTTAAATACATCTCGTGTTGTGTTAAATCTTTAACGGAGGATTATACTTCCTAATAAGCAGATTTTCGAAGAATATTAAATTTGTAAATCTGGTCAGTGATTCTATAAATACTGGAAATCAAACGGTTGTTCTCTCTGGAATCTGTTAGACTGTCAATCTGCAACTGGGTGACCATTTTAGCTGTTTGATTATCTTCGGAAATGTTGTGCGATACACAGTACTACGAGCACACCCGCTGGGGAACGTTAATTAATGGCGTCTTCTTCCGCGCGCTTTCCACTGATCTGATTTGCCCTGTGACAACCAATTAGAGTTGAGTGGCTGACGTCCCACAGTACACAAAACAATTACAGTTCGATTTCCGTTATCGAGTAAACTGGGAATTGTGGTACAAATTGCGGAAGTTGTCCCTATTGCCTAGAACTTTGATTAGCTCGCTCGTCGCCCGGTAGCGTAGGTGCTGTATTATGCGGAGAGAACTCGTAACTGCCGACAAAGAAACTTATCTAAACACAAAATTGGCAACAGTGACACTTCTCTGAATCTGCACGATGGGGGCGGAGTCTTCGGTACAGCTTTTACCACTTTGCATTGGTAAATCTTAAGTTTACCAATGTCTCTTGCTAAAAGTTCGAAATCTATGCATATAATGAGACATTTCGGACTTCTACATCACCGCGATGGTAAATCTTAGGTTTCGCTGGTTAAGTCTAGGATTTACCAATTATAATACTTTTACAGTAACATATCCACCATTCGCATTTATAACGATCTGAACCCTGTTGGGGTCACTTTCAGTGAGGTATCTGAAATACTGCGCAGCAATGGCAGGACATTCTTCCTCAAGAGTCAAAACCAGAGAAGTGATGTTGGACACTCGTTCAAAATAGCTCGTGCACTATGGTACTTAGCTGCCGAGGTGGCCGAGCGGATCAAGGCGCTATGGTCTGGAACCGCGCGACCGCTACGGTCGCAGGTTCGAATCCTGCCTCGGGCATGGCAGTGTGAAATGTCCTTAGGTTAATTAGGTTGAAGTAGTTCAAAGTTCTATGGAACTGACAACCTCAGAAGTTAAGTCCCATGGTGCTCAGAGCCATTTGAACCATTTGAACTATGAGACTTAACATATGAGGCCATCAGTCCATTAGATCTTAGAACTACTTAAATCTAACTAACCTAAGGACATCACACACATCCATGCCCGAGGCAGGATTCGAACCTGCGACTGTAGCAGTCGTGCGGTTGCAGACTGAAGCGCGTAGATTCGCTCGGCCACAGCGGCCGGTTTGGACACTGGGATTCGTAGCGAAGTGGACACTCTAGCTCATCCCTAAACGTTCCATTCGGTTCAGGTTGCGACTTCAGGCAGGCCGTCCATTTCAGAAATGTTATTGTCCACAAATTATTGCGTCACAGACGCTGCTTTATGACACGGTGCATTGTCATGCTGATACAAACGATCTCAGTCTCCAGTACTCAGTGTATCAAAACCTCCTCATATACTTCCACATTTAGTGTTTTCTTAATCACAATGAGGGGACCACACGTTAACGACGAAAAACACACTCATACCATAATAACACCTCCTCCGTACATCACACTGGGCACGTGACGTTTTACAGGTATTTGTCAAACTCAAACCCTGCACCTGATTGTCACAGTGCAATGTACTGATTATGCCTTGCTACTGTAGTGTCATCTTGAAGCTGTGAGAAAGGAGGACAGGCGCTCCCAGGCGCGGAAGCAGAGACGATGCTGAGGGCATACTAAACTTGGAGAGATACTGTTACACGAAGTAAACAGTAAGGGGAGAGCCTTGCGAAAATGCAGACGTCCCCAGACGCGGTCACAGGGCATTAGTTACTCTTCAAGGAATTAACACGTAACTTCATATATCGTCTAGACGCTGTGGTAGGTTGCCACTGTAGAACTTTGTAACCAACAAGCACATAGTAGCTTATAAAGCCAGCTCGATACCAGCCCTGAGAACAGCTACGTCAGTACGCTCTCAGAAAGAGAGAGACAACGCAAAAAAAAAAAAAAAACTGTTGTGCTAGCAGTCCCTACTCCGGGGAGCCCGAGGGGCGGGGCTAAATGACGTAAAGTGTTGCAAGCCTTATTTGGCAGAGCAGTTACGTTTAGCTTTCAGCTGAACAATGTTGATGCCAAATACGGACTTAGTTAGTGCAACTGCATTAACATTCCGCCTTAGGAGCAGTAGAGGGAACCTAACTAAACCGTGATTGGCAGGCGCCTGCAAGAGCCCGGGATTGGCTGGGTGGCGTTAAGTGGGTAAAACAGTGGCTCCACGCGACTCTTTAAAAGCCCTAGATTCCGCATTCTGGCGAGGTTCTCAGTCAGACGATCTGGGCGCAGAATCCGCGTCCGTCGACTCCAGCCTCGGTCCAGCTCCGCGTAAGTCTGCTCTCTCACTTGGAGTGCCTGAGTGAACAGAGTCACATTCAGTATGTTTTGTTTTGCAACTAAGTTGTTGGCTTAAGGAGCTGCTAGTGTCTGCTACTGTGGTTAGCATCCACTCCTGAGACTTCTGCACTGGCTTCTGCTGCAACAGTGTTATTCATGCTTTTCTAACCCTAGAACTAGCCTCCAGTTTATTAGTTAGTCCTGTCTGGAATAAACAAGTATTTCAAAACCCTGTTCGTCCAAGAGTCTCCACAACTAGTTCCCTACAAAGTCTCACCTCCCGCATTTCTGGTCAATGCCTGTACCAGTGTTGATACAGATAGACGGAAACAATCAAATGCCTCCACTGTGAATTGTCCTTCTGCCTTCTGCTCTGTATTGCTAGGGAGCGCACACTGACCAGTGACCTCTTTTCTCCCTCTCCCGCCTATGTCAGGACACGACAACAGGGTACAACGTGACTGATCAGTCCAAATCACCTGTTCTCAGTCATCCGCTAACCACTGCACAACACCTGAAGTGTCGTTTAGCACCGACCCCAGAAGCGCCTGATTTATGAGCAGCTCCTCGACCGTGGTACCTCATTTTTTAACTCCCTACGCGCAGTCACTGTGGTAGCACTTCTGCACTCAGAAGTGATTCCACTGATTTGATGCGATTTTTTTAACGAACATCCTCAGCAATGCCTGGCAGTCCGTTTCATGGTTTGGTTAAGGTCGTTCCTTCGTATTTCGACTTGAAAATCACATGAGCCATATCGACACGGGAAGCTTTACAAGGATTAATATGTCACTGATTGATTCGTTACTCAGCTGACTTCCACTTCCGAAGGCACTCAGTTCTCCAGACCCATCCATTCTGCCGTTACCTCTTCTCTGCTGACAACAAAATCCTCCCTGTCTCCTTTCACACTGTCGGACCCGCCGGTCGTGAAGTCTGGTCCTCAGCTCCACATTACATAGGGATGTACGGATACTTTTGATCAGATGCTGTATGTACACTATGTCCACAGCTCGTAGTCTCGCGGTGGCGGTCTTGCTTCCTGAGCACGGGGCCCCGGTTCGATTCCCGACGGGGTCAGGGATTTTCACCTGCCTGGGTGTTTGTGTTGTCCTCATCCTTTCATCCTGATCGTCGCTCGTGGGTGGTGACAGGAAGGGCATCCGGACACTCCACACACTAACCTCGCCAAATCCGTCGATAACGCAGCAGACCCCGCAAGTCGGGATAAATGCTTGCAAAGAGAGACTGTATGTACACTATGTAGCGGATAAAAGTGCAGGTATTTCCATCGGTGACTGACGACTGAACAACGTTACAGCACTATTTACGTCATTTACAGACTAACACGAAGTGCTCTCGTGAAATTCCAATATGTGGCAGCGGTATGCATAGCCTTCGAAATGACGTCTGCAATGGAGATGCGTTCCAAGTACAGAGCTCTCACTGAGTTTCTTTTGTCGGAAAACTAGATATTCATAGGCGCCTGCGTAATGTCTACGGAGACTTGACACTGAACAAAAGCAGGGTGAGTCGTTGTGCGAGACATCTGTCTTCAATGCAACAAGATTGCGCAAACCTGTCCAATCTCTCGCGTTCCGGCCAGCCACGCAGAACTCTGACTCTTATAATGTTGGAACGTGCGGACACTCTCATTCCAGGTGATCGACTGATCACTAACAAACACCTCGCTGCTCGGCTGGACGTATCTGTTGGTAGCACCGCAGCACTCGCTGGGGTACTCAAACGTGTTATGAAACGTCCCCTTGGAAAAAATTATAAATGACTGTGCTGATAAGCTTCTATGTTAGCTGTTTTTAAAACAGCTGAGCAAAACTGAAAGTACTCAGACATTTCTCTCTTTACTTGTTATGGTCAGCACGAAACTGACACACAGTATTTTTTTTCCGCAACGCAATCTGACTTTTAATAGTCCCTACAAAAGAATGGCCCTGACTAACAATAACCTATACCTTTCGGCTAAATAAAAGATTCTAACTACTGAAGGCACTAACTACTGATAGGCATAGTTAGCAAATGCTAAATTCGGTAGAGAATAAACAATGTATTTGCCCTAATATCCCCGCGCTGTTCACATCCAACAGCCCAACACTACAATAGCAAATATTCCAACAATGAGTCCAATCAGCCACAGACTGCACACAGCGCCGTCAGTGATTTTCGTGCAGAGCACTAAGTGGTTTTACCAACATAAAAACCTAAAAAGCCTACTTACAGTGGGTGCCGGTTGCGTTATTCGCTGCCTAGCTAAAGACAATAAAGAGCAACGAAGGGTCATCTGTGCTGTCCGGAATGCTTGCCCGTTAAAAGGCTGACCGTGACAATTTTTTGGCCAACATCATCACAGGCGCTGAAACATGGGTTCGTCAGTTTCAACTGGAAACAAAACGCCAGTCCGTGCAGTTGCGGCACACTGCCTCTCCTCTGAAAAAAAGTGTAAATCCGCATTGGGCGGTAAAATCATGGGGACGGTTTTCTGAAACTCTCACACGGTTATTCTGTTCCATGTTCCCCCTCACGGTGCAACGATCAGCTCTGTAATGCACTGTGTTGCGCTCATGAAATTGAAGAACCTACTTCAACGTGATTGTACACTACAAACATGCAGACCAACTCTCCTTCTGCGTAATAACGTAAGGCCTCACAGAAGTCTACCCAATGGAGACGAATTCATAAACCTTCGTCGGAATTTTCTTCCTCATCCAGTCCGCATCTCACATCTTCCGACTTCCATCTGCTTGGCTCAGGCCCTTCCAGAAAGGTGGCATACGTCCATCACATTGAACGGTGATTATGTCGAAAAATAGCGTTCTGTAGTCAGATGTGAGGGGATTAATATGGAATATTGGAAGCCCGAATAAAATCATCGTTTTTATTGAACGTCCCTCGTAATTATTGTTATTGAACGCAGTTTTCCGAAATTCCTTCACCAGTGAAGACGAATGGAATATTCCAGAATTTTAAACACGAACAGCTGCTAGCTTGAGTTTCTTAGAAGTAGATACCTTAGGAGTTGCGAAGCAACTCAAATCGCTTGATACGGGCAAGTCTTCAGGTCCAGGTTGTATACCGATTAGGTTCCTTTCAGATTACGCTGATACAATAGCTCCCTACTTAACAATCATATACAACCGCTCGCTCACCGATAGATCTGTACCTACAGATCGGAAAATTGCGCAGGTCGCACCAGAGTTTAATAAGGGTAGTAGGAGTAATCCATCGAACTACAGATCTATATCATTGACGTCGGTTTGCAATAGGGTTTTGGAGCATATACTGTATTCAAACATTATGAATCACCTCGAAGGGAACGATCTATTGATACGCAATCAGCATGCTTTCAGGAAACGTCGTTCTTGTGCAACGCAGCTAGCTCTTTATTCGCACGAAGTAATGGCCGCTATCGACAGGGGATCTCAAGTTGATTCCGTATTTCTAGATTTCCGGAAAGATTTTGACACCGTTCCTCACAAGCGACTTCTAATCAAGTTGCGGGCCTATGGGGTATCGTCTCAGTTGTGCAACTGGATTTGTGATTTTCTGTCAGGAAGGTCGCAGTTCGTAGTAATAGACGGCAAATCATCGAGTAAAACTGAAGTGATATCAGGTGTTCCCCAGGTAAGCGTCCTGGGACCTCTGCTGTTCCTGATCTACACTCCTGGAAATTGAAATAAGAACACCGTGAATTCATTGTCCCAGGAAGGGGAAACTTTATTGACACATTCCTGGGGTCAGATACATCACATGATCACACTGACAGAACCACAGGCACATAGACACAGGCAACAGAGCATGCACAATGTCGGCACTAGTACAGTGTATATCCACCTTTCGCAGCAATGCAGGCTGCTATTCTCCCATGGAGACGATCGTAGAGATGCTGGATGTAGTCCTGTGGAACGGCTTGCCATGCCATTTCCACCTGGCGCCTCAGTTGGACCAGCGTTCGTGCTGGACGTGCAGACCGCGTGAGACGACGCTTCATCCAGTCCCAAACATGCTCAATGGGGGACAGATCCGGAGATCTTGCTGGCCAGGGTAGTTGACTTACACCTTCTAGAGCACGTTGGGTGGCACGGGATACATGCGGACGTGCATTGTCCTGTTGGAACAGCAAGTTCCCTTGCCGGTCTAGGAATGGTAGAACGATGGGTTCGATGACGGTTTGGATGTATCGTGCACTATTCAGTGTCCCCTCGACGATCACCAGAGGTGTACGGCCAGTGTAGGAGATCGCTCCCCATACCATGATGCCGGGTGTTGGCCCTGTGTGCCTCGGTCGTATGCAGTCCTGATTGTGGGGCGCGCCTGCACGGCGCCAAACACGCATACGACCATCATTGGCAACAAGGCAGAAGCGACTCTCATCGCTGAAGACGACACACCATTCGTCCCTCCATTCACGCCTGTCGCGACACCACTGGAGGCGGGCTGCACGATGTTGGGGCGTGAGCGTAAGACGGCCTAACGGTGTGCGGGACCGTAGCCCAGCTTCATGGAGACGGTTGCGAATGGTCCTCGCCGATACCCCAGGAGCAACAGTGTCCCTAATTTGCTGGGAAGTGGCGGTGCGGTCCCCTACGGCACTGCGTAGGATCCTACGGTCTTGGCGTGCATCCGTGCGTCGCTGCGGTCCGGTCCCAGGTCGACGGGCACGTGCACCTTCCGCCGACCACTGGCGACAACAACTATGTACTGTGGAGACCTCACGCCCCACGTGTTGAGCAATTCGGCGGTACGTCCACCCGGCCTCCCGCATGCCCACTATACGCCCTCGCTCAAAGTCCGTCAACTTCACATACGGTTCACGTCCACGCTGTCGCGGCATGCTACCAGTGTTAAAGACTGCGATGGAGCTCCGTATGCCACGGCAAACTGGCTGACACTGACGGCGGCGGTGCACAAATGCTGCGCAGCTAGCGCCATTCGACGGCCAACACCGCGGTTCCTGGTGTGTCCGCTGTGCCGTGCGTGTGATCATTGCTTGTACAGCCCTCTCGCAGTGTCCGGAGCAAGTATGGTGGGTATGACACACCGGTGTCAATGTGTTCTTTTTTCCATTTCCAGGAGTGTATATAAATGACGTGGGTGAGAATCTGAGCAGTTGTCTTAGGTTGTTGGCAGATGATGCTGTAATTTACCGTCTAGTATGGTCATCCGAAGACCAGTATCAATTGCAAAGCGATTTAGAAAAGATTGCTGTATGGTGTGGCAGGTGGCAGTTGACGCTAAATAGCGAAAAGTGTGAGGTGATCCACATGAGTTCCAAAAGAAATGCTTTGGAATTCGATTACTCGATAAATAGTACAATTCTCAAGGCTGTCAATTCAACTGTACCTGGGGGCTAAAATTACGAACAACTTCAGTTGGAAAGACCACATAGATAATATCTTGGGGAAGGCGAGCCAAAGGTTGCGTTGTTAGAAGTTACAACAAGTCTACTAAAGAGACAGCTTACACTACACTCGTTCGTCCTCTGTTAGAATATTGCCGCGCGGTGTGAGATCCTTAACAGGTGGGATTGACGGAGGACGTCGAAAAGGTGCAAAGAAGGGCAGCTCGTTTTGTATTATCACGTAATAGGGGAGAGAGAGTGGCAGATATGATACGCAAGTTGGGATGGAAGTCATTAAAGCAAAGAAGTTTTTCGTTGCGGCGAGATCTATTTACGAAATTTCAATCACCAACTTTCTCTTCCGAATGCGAAAATATTTTGTTGAGCCCAACCTACATAGGTAGGAATAATCATCAAAATAAAATAAGAGAAATCAGAGCTCGAACAGAAAGGTTTTCCCGCGCGCTGTTCGCAAATGGAATGGTAGAGAGATAGTATGATTGTGGTTCAATGAACCCTCTGCCAAGCACTTAAATGTGAATTGCAGAGTAATCATGTAGATGTAGATTATAATTGTTACAAGTTGTATGCTTTTTCGTTGCTTAGTACCTCCAAGTACATATGGCAAGAGAATGTCTTTATTGCTTATCTTGTAAGGTGGTTATAATTTCGCACCTTGTAAGCACTCATCCACATACTTTGCAGTGAACTACAACCACAATTGATAGGTTGCGTATCGTATATATGAGTATTTAAAGGAGACTGATATTGTTACGTACGCCTTGTAAATGATTGTTAACGGTTATTGCATGAAAGGTGACAGAGTGTCTTTATTAACAGAGCGGCGTAATGAATGATTGCCTCTACTAGTAGAGGTTGGAACGCCAGTGGAAATGAAACGGCAGGCAGAACTCAAGCTTTGGGTAGAAGGCCCACACAGGTGTTGGTCCTGCTTAAAAACAGGAAGTAGCTAGACGGACATCGTGACACCTGAGGTGTGAAGCACAATAGGTTGATGGCCTGCCGCTATTGTAGGAAGACCGGAAGGATAACCGAGAACTCTGCAAATCTTGGATGCAGGTAAGAGGAACGAAGAAGCAACACCTCGGAAACCACGCTGGCTGGGTTATTTCCGCGGATTTTTACTCAGAAGCGTGCTATTGTACTAGTGTAAGTTTTCCCTCGCAAACTTTCCGTGCTGAAAGACAAAAGACTAAAGTATGGTTGGCCGGCGTTCGTAAGTATCTGTAGAGAGGGAGAATATTCCGTGGTTACGGGAATATGAGTCGTTTTCGGAATTACGATGGCGGGGAGCAGAGCCTTGCTGGGAAGCCAGCGGTGGAGAGACGAGGTCTTCTGTTGTGAGCGGGCGTCTGTGACGGACGCCCGACATCAGCTTTGTTGGTACGGACGGACTTGCTGTCTTTGCTCTCAGGAGAGTTTATGGTTAGAACAGTTAGGCCCTGTACTGCTGCGAACCTATACGATTCTGGACTTGGCCTTCGGGTTCAGCGTTCAGTCACTGAGAGCACTTCTTCTGCCTTTACTTAAGTTGAGACGTTATCTGAACTCCGTCCTTGCGGCTGGGAGTTCGCGTTTCTCGTCTGTAGAACACAGAGAGGAGAAGACAGTATTAGAGTGTATTGATCAGAGGATCGCCTTCTGCCGCCCTAGTGATTGAAAGAGTTTATGTTATGGCTGGAGTTCTTCCATTGTCGCAGACTAGTACGAGAACCATCACTTAGAGGCACCGGAAGCAGAACATACGGTGATATCGCAAATTGCTTCAGGTTATTAGAGCTATAATGCTGAACAGCTGTGATCACGTTAGTTTATTTCCACTGAGGTTCCACACCACCATAGATCATCTCTGAACGTAGTGTCTTCTAGTGTTTGGTACGTAGATGACGTCAGTCATTTCGAGTTATTGATATTAGACTGTGCAGTCATAATAAGGGGCAGAGTCGGGCAATTGATTAGTAATTTTAGTTAGGAATTATAGATAGTTGTACTTAAAGGGTTGATTTACATCTGTAATGAATATATATTGAACAAGAACGTTTATCATTTAGTAGTATGAGTTGCCTTCATCATTCATTTATGTGTAGATTGTAATTTATTTGTAAAAAAGAGCGTTAAGAGATCCTAAGAAGGGGGTAGTCAGACCGGGCCAAATAATCGTTTTATCGTTTCTTATTTTTCGTTGCGCACATTCATTTTTACACCCGCCTGGAGTAGCATCTTGGAAGCTTGATGATAAAATCTTCTCAGGTTGACAGCCGAGTCAATGTGTTGTTCTCCAGAAACGTTTCAGCAAGTTTCTTACTTGCCGTTTTCAGGCGAAGGGATTCGCCGAGGAAGCCTGCATTCTCATATCTTGGCATCTTCTCTGGGCAACAGGTCAGGTATTGAATTGGGGACGCAAAATGGGTAGTCTACACAAGCAGGTGTAGTCCACTTTGTGGTGTAGCTACGCCCGTGCTGAAAACATCAGGTCGTAAAGTTTGTGACGTGTTTGTGAGGAGACTTCGCCACAGGGAACAGTGTGTACGTGTTAAGGTATCACATATGGACATATCTGCACTTATACCAGTTTCGGCCTGTATGTGTGTCTCTTGTCTTATCTGCCTTACGCAGTGTGAAGTAGTCTTTAGGTCTGATTGTGGTAGTATAGAATTTTATGTGTGTGATTTCAGTTGTTTCTTCACTACGTCAGCTACTATTTTATGACGTTTAATGTTAACGTGTCCCTGGATCCATATAAATGTCAACCGTTTCCGGAGATTTTTGTTTAGAGTGTTGCTTTCGTGACGTCTGTTAGCGCCTAATTACATTCCTTGATAAGTGCTTGCGTCTGCCTGTTTTGGAGCAACTTCTGCAGTCGCAATATTTTTTGCTGTGGGGTCCTGCATGTGCTTCAAAGTTTGAAGTTCAGCTTTGACTTCTGCAGGAATTTTATAAGACTCACTGAGGACAGAAATCAATTATTTGTTGCCACAGCTACTACACAACACGGCGGAACCCACTCTTGCATTGTGATGTTGATACCGAAACAGTAACTCGTAGGGATTTCTTCTAGAGACGTAGGTAGATGATATGTGTAGTGCTCAAAAACTAGAATATTATATTAGCTTCATAGAGATGACTGCCTAGAAATGTTACATATTCTAACTAGGATTGTCAATATAACGAAATTACTGCAGCAATCGATATATTGTACTTTTCGTAACAACAACTGTTGTTGTTGTCTTCAGTCAAGAGACTGGTTTGATGCAGCTCTCCATGATTATCTTGTTGAAACTTCTTCATCTCCCATTGCCTGCAGCAACCTACATCCTTCTGAATCTTCTTAATGTATTCATCTCTTGGTCTCCCTCTACGATTTTTACCCTCCACGCTGCCCTCCAGTACAAAATTGGTGATCCCTTGATGCCTCAGAACATGTCCTACCAACCGACCCCTTCTTCTAGTCAAGTTGTGCCACAAATTTCTCTTCTCCCCAGTTCTATTCAGTACCTCCTCATTAGTTATGTGATCTATCCATCTGATGTTCAGCATGCTTCTGTAGCACCACATTTCGAAGGCTTCTATTCTATTCTTGTCTATAGTATTTATCGTCCATGTTTCACTTCCACACAGGGATACACTCCATACATTCAGCAACGAATTTCTGACGCTTAAGTCTTCACTCGATGTTAACAAATTTCTCTTCTTCAGAAATGCTTTAGTTGCCATTGCCAGTCTACATTTTATATCTTCTCTACTTCGACCATCGTCAGTTATTTTGGTGACCAAGTAGAAAAACTCATCTACTACATTAAGTGTCTCATTTCCCAGTCTAATTCCTACAGCATTACCTGATTTAATTCGACTACATTTCATTATCCTCGTTTTGGTTTTGTTGATGTTCATCTTATATCCTCCTTTCAAGACACTGTCCATTCCGTTCAACTGCTCGTCCAGGTACTTCGGTGTCTCTGACAGAATTACAATGTCATCGGCGAACCTCAAAGTTTTTATTTCTTCTCCATGGATTTTAATACCTACTCCGAACTTTTCTTTTGTTTCCTTTACTGCTTGCTCAATATACAGATTGAATAACATCGGGGATAGGCTACAACCTGTCTCACTCCCTTCGTAACCACTGCTTCTGTTTCGTGCCCCTTAACTCGTAAAGAACAGTCGTTAGAGCACAACAATTGAAGGAAAACTATATTGCTCGTTAAATGCAGAAGTTTTATAAGTACATAATAATAATAATAATAATAATAATAATAATAATAATGACAATAGAATATGTCCTTCATTCCCTGATCATTTTGTACAATTATGTCGGCAATATGCTCATAACGACGTTCACGACGGACAAAGTGCAGACAGTACCACATGGAACCAAGTTTGTTTCTTAACTGTGTACAGAAGCACCGCGTATCTTAAGTTAGAATTCTCTCGCAAACCTTTTCTAGTAATGTAGAGAGTTTTAGATATTTTTCATGAGTTGAAACTCTTTGTAAAAGGCATTTCATGTTTTCGTATAATTTATTTCATAAGGCTATACTATAGGACTATTGTGTTGTAAGGCCTTGCTAAGCACTTCTCCATCAAACTCATTCCAACTTATAGTTTCATAATTCTGGTCGTGGTTGTTTAACAATGAACACTTACTTCAAGATTTCAGATAACGCACATATTCTTTTTGGTCTTTAAATGACTGTTTAGCATCACTGCTGTTTCCTCCCAACGTCACATCACAGTGTAACAGGGTTTGCACATATGCACAGTAAGCACACAGTGCTGTTTAAAAGTTACAGTAGTACAGAAGCATTTTTAAGATATGAAATTACTTATTCAATCTTTTGTTGAGTAATTCAACACGTTTTTCTAATCTTACATGACTATCTAACTAAATTTTTAGAAACTTTCTGTACAATGTTTGCTCAGTTGTACAGACCCCTAATAATTCTAAAATTATACGTGGTGCAAGGAGCATAAGTGCCAATATATTTATATGTTGATTGGTGGGTTTGTGTGGGGGGTGGGGGGTGGGGGTGGGGGGGGGTGGAGGGAGGGAAACAACGATGTCATTGGTCCCATCTGTTTAGGGGAAGGATGGGGAAGGAAACCGGCTGTGCCATTTTCGAAGGATCCACCCGAGAATTTGCCTGAAGTGATTTAGGGATATCGTGGAAATCCTAAATCAGGATGGCCGGCTGTAGGTTTGCACTGTCGTCCTCCCCAAATGCGAGTCGAGTGTTCTGACCACTGCGCCTCCTCGCTCGGCTTTTTTTTTGATATGTGGCACCTTTCTTAGGCAACGGCCTTGTCGTAGTGGATACACCGGTCTCCGTCAGATCACCGAATTTAAGCGCTGCCGGGCTTGTCCGGCACTTGGATGGATGACCATCCGGGCCGCTATGCGCTGTTGCCATTTTTCGGGGTGCACTCAGCCCCGTGATGCCAACTGAGGAGCTACTCGACTGAATGGTAGCGGCTCCACTCACAGAAAACCATCATAACGACCGGGAGAGCGGTGTGCTGACCACACGCCCCTCCTATCAGCATCCTTATCTGGAGATGACACGGCGTCGGATGGTCCCGATGGGCCACTTGTGGCCTGAAGACGGAGTGCTTTACCTTTCTTAGTATGTACACACTTCAGTGTGCTCGTTGTTCTTTCTCCGTCTCAGTCTTCCCACAAGCACATCACAAACTTTACTGTCTGATGTTTTCTGCAAGGATATACTGCACCACTAAGTGGACTGCATATGTTAATATAGACCACGTGTCTTGCGTAGACCTGCGCACACTACAACACCGGACCTGCTGGCCATGGTAAAATAAACATTAATGGCTTGCACTTGCCATACGTTCTTAGACCTACGAACCAACCTTAAAGTATACAACTTATAACAGCTATATTTATTAGACCGGAAATGATGTAAATGGTGATGCGATGTTATGCAGTACACCGCCCTCCACCGCCAATAAAAATGTCTGCCCTTATACCCGTTACACGCTGTGTTACGTCTGGCCTTTGTTCTTATGCCTCTAAAGGAAGATCGACAGAATTTTCTTCTCATTCACCATCACACATTTGTCTCTACACCATATTTGAGGCTCACGGATGCTTGCTGCGTAAACCATCTTCATCGTGTCCTTTGGTAAAGCTCTATAACATAACTGACTTTAAAGTAAAAATAGGAGATGAATATCTATTACAATTAGATTCAGAGTTCCAGCAATTGCTCTTAAATGCCTGTTTAGCTCTAGGTTAGCACGGTTCGTCGATGCTTTAATTTTCATCGTGGAAACACTGCTACCTCATTTATAGTTAATATTTCCCACGTACTTAAGACAGAGACTTGTGAGCTGCGTGCAGCGAGATAATTAAGCGTCAGACAGCTTGTTGGAAGTTCTCATTCAGCCACTTTCCGGTCCTCTGCTTAATTATCAGCTCCCGTGTTACCCGGAACGACGCGGCAGGCTTCTCTGTTTGGCCTGTTCCCCTCTGGCTAAGCCTCAGTAATGACGACCAGATTCCAGCTACAACGACGCCAGAGAATTCCAGTTCCTCTTCTTCTCCAATGACCCCGTTGTCGACGGAACGTTAAACCCTAACATTTGTCCCTGCCTTCCTTTTCTTCTTCTTCTTCATCATCCTCTTATCTGCATTACGTTAGACCTTCCTCGGCATGACACCATCTTTTTGCTGATCCTCATATGCATATTTGAACTTGCGGAATACGTTGCCAGAAATATAGTGCTAATGTGAACTCCTCCATTCGCAACATATGGCTTAATCAATTTCACCTGTTTTCATCAAAATGTTTTTTATGTTAAAGTTTTTAAATTCCTTCCTAATATCCGTGTTTATATTTAATCTTAATTTTGTACATCGTGCTATGGCCCCATGGAATTTCTTTTCATTGACTTGTAATCTTATTTCATCTTTTTTTTTTTTTATCGCTCAAGATTCATTCCGGTGCAGCAATATTGGTACCGACATAACTCTGTAGAGCTTAAAGGAGGTTTCTGTTTTCTTACTTTATTTCGGAGAGATCTTCTAGCCGGCCGGAGTAGCTGAGTAGTTCTGGGCGCTACAGTCTGGAACCGCGCGACGGCTACGGTCGCACATTCGAATCCTGCCTCGGGCATGGATGTGTGTGATGTCCCTAGGTTAATTAGATTTAAATAGTTCTAAGTTCTAGGGGACTGATGACCACAGCAGTTACGTCCCATAGTGCTCAGAGCCATTTGAACCATTTTTTTAGAGATCTTCTAACGGTGCTCTCCAGGTACTTGAACTTATCAGTTTGGTCTTTCTGTTGTAGGCCTCCTCTGTATGTCAGCGTGGTCCCTTTTTTCTTTTGGTCATCAGTCTACTGACAGGTTTGATGCGGCCGCCACGAATACCTTTCCTGTGCTAACCTCTTCATCTCAGAGTAGCACTTGCAACCTACGTCCACAATTATTTGCTTGACGTATTCCAATCTCTGTCTTCCTCTACAGTTTTTGCCCTCTACAGCTCGCTCTAGTACCATGGAAGTCATTCCCTCATGTCTTAGCAGATGTCCTATCATCCTGTCCCTTCTCCTTATCAGTGTTTTCCACATATTCTTTTCCTCTCCGATTCTGCGTAGAACTTCCTCATTCCTTATCTTATCAGTCCACCTAATTTTAAACGTCTATAGCACCACATCTCAAAAGCTTCCATTCTCTTCTGTTCCGGTATTCCCACAGTCCATGTTTCACTATCATACAATGCTGTACTCCAGACGTACATCCTCAGAAATTTCTTCCTCAAATTAAGGCCGGTATTTGATATTAGTAGACTTCTCTTGGCCAGAAATGCCTTTTTTACCATAGCGAGTCTGGTTTTGATGTCCTCCTTGCTCCGTCCGTCATTGGTTATTTTACTGCCTAGGTAGCAGAATTCCTTAACTTCATTGACTTCGTGTACATCAATCCTGGTGTTAAGTTTCTCGCTGTTCTCATTTCTACTACTTCTCATTACCTTCGTCTTTCTCCGATTTACTCCCAAACCATACTGTGTACTCATTAGACTGTTCATTCCGTTCAGCAGATCATTCTTCTTCCCTTTCACTCAGGATAGCAATGTCATCAGTGAATCGTATCATTGGTATCCTTTCACCTTGTATATTAATTCCCTCCTGAACCTTTCTTTTATTTCAATCATTGCTTCCTCGATGTACAGATTGAATAGTAGGGGCGAAAGGCTACAGCCTTGTCTCTCCCTTTTTAATACGAGCACTTCTTTCTTGATTGTCCACTCTTATTATTCACTCTTGGTTGTTGTACATATTGTATATGACCCGTCTCTCCCTATAGCTTACCCCTATTTTTTTCAGTATCTCGAACAGCTTACACCATTTTATATTGTCGAACGCTTTTTCCAGGTCGACAAATCCTGTGAACGTATCTGGTTTTTTCTTTAGCCTTGCTTCCATTATTAGCCGTAACGTCAGAATTGCCTCTCTCGTGCCTTTACTTTTCCTAAAGCCAAACTGATCGTCCCCTAGCGCACTCTCAATTTTCTTTTCCGTTCTTCTGTATATTATTGTTGTAAGCAGCTTCGATGCATGAGCTGTTAAGCTGATTGTGCGATAATTCTCGCACTTGTCATCTGTTGCTGTCTTCGGAATTGTGTGGATGATGCTTTTCCGAAAGTCAGATGGTATGTCGCCAGACTCATATATCTTACACACCAACGTGAATAGTCGTTTTGTTGCCACTTCCCCTAATGATTTTAGAAATTCTGATGGAATGTTATCTATCCCTTCTGCCTTATTTGACCGTCAGTCCTCCAAAGCTCTTTTAAATTCCGATTCTAATACTGGATCCCCTATCTCTTCTAAATCGACTCCTGTTTCTTCTTCTATCACATCAGACAAATCTTCACCCTCATAGAGGCTTTCAATGTATTCTTTCCACCTATCTGCTCTCTCCTCTGCATTTAACAGTGGAATTCCCGTTGCACTCTTAATGTTACCACCGTTGCTTTTAATGTCACGAAAGGTTGTTTTGACTTTCCTGTATGCTGAGTCTGTCCTTCCGACACTCATATCTTTTTCGATGTCTTCACATTTTTCCTGCAGCCATTTCGTCTTAGCTTCCCTGCACTTCCTATTTATTTCATTCTTCAGTGACTTGTATTTTCTATTCCTGGTTTTCCCGGAACATGTTTCTACTTCCTCCTTTCATCAATCAACTGAAGTATTTCTTCTGTTACAGATAGTTTCTTCGCAGCTACCTTCTTTGTACCTATGTTTTCCTTCCCAACTTCTGTGATAGCCCTTTTTAGAGATGTCCATACCTCTTCAACTGTACTGCCTACTGCGCTATTCCTTATTACTGTCTCTATAGCGTTAGAGAACTTCAAACGTATCTCATCATTCCTTAGAACTTCCATATCCCACTTCTTTGCGTATTGATTCTTCCTGATTAATGTCTTGAACTTCAGCCTACTCTTCATCACTACTATATTGTGATCTGAGTCTATATCTGGTCCTGGGTACGCCTTACAATCCAGTATCTGATTTCGGAATTTCTGTCTGACCATGAAGTAATCTAATTGAAATCTTCCTGTATCTCCCGGCCTTTCCCAAGTTTACCTCCTCCTCTTGTGATTCTTGAACAGGGTATTCGCTATTACTAGCTGAAACTTGTTACAGAACTCAATTAGTCTTTCTCCTCCTTCATTCCTTGTCCCAAGCCCATATTCTCCTGTAACCTTTTCTTCTACTCCTTCCCCTACAACTGCATTCCAGTTGCCCATGACTATTAGATTTTCCTCCCCCTTTACATACTGCATTACCCTTTCAATATTCTCATACACTTTCTCTATCTGTTCATCTTCAGCTTGCGACGTCGGCATGTATACCTGAAGTATCGTTGTCGGTGTTGGTCTGCTGTCGATTCTGATTAGAACAACCCCGTCAGTGAACTGTTCACAGTAACACACCCTCTGCCCCACCTTCCTACTCATAACGAATCCTACACGTGTTATACCATTTTCTGCTGCTGTTGACATTACCCAATACTCATCTGATCAGAAATTATTGTCTTCCTTCCACTTCACTTTACTGACCCCTACTATATCTAGATTGAGTCTTTTCATTTCCCTTTTCAGATTTTCTAGTTTCCCTACTACGTTCAAGCTTCTGACATTCCACGCCCCGACTCGTAGAACATTATCCTTTCGTTGATTATTCAATCTTCTTCTCATGGTAACCTCCCCCTTGGCAGTCCCCTCCCGGAGATCCGAATGGGGGACTATTCTAGAATCTTTTGTCAATGGAGAGATCATCATGACACTTCTTCAACTACAGGCCACATGTCCTGTGGATACACTTTACGTGTCTTTAATGCAGTGGTTTCCACTGCCTTCTGCATCCTCATGTCGTTGATCATTGCTGATTCTTCCGCCTTTAGGGGCAATTTCCCACACCTTGGACAAGAGAGTGCCCTGAACCTCTATCCGCTCCTCCGCCCTCTTTGACAAGGCCGTTGGCAGAATGAGGCTGACTTCTTATGCCGGAAGTCTTCGGCCGCCAGTGCTGATTGTTTATCAAAATTTAGGCAGTGGCGGGGATCGAACCTGGGACCGAAGACGTTTTTGATTATGAATCAAAGACGCTACCCCCCCCCTTTTTTTTACCCCTAGACCACTTTTTTTGACGCTACTTTTTTTTGTTAGACGCTACCCCCTTTTTTTATCTAAGTGCTCTACCATCTTTTTTTGTGTGGCCTTAAACTAGCGCCTTTTTATATTATTGTTTTTATTTATTTTTTAATTTTTTCATTTTTTAATTTTTTTAAATTTTTTTAGGAAGGAAAATAAACATGTGCTCCGTTTTATAATGAGAATAGAATGAACATAGTATATATCAGTTCTAGGCTGCCGTTGCGCAATATAAGAAAAGAAAGGAAATGTCTTCTTGAGGTGCACAAAAGACTATCACTTCATTGTCGAAAGGAAAGTTGCTCCGCTGCTCTGCGAGCGAAGGAAAATGTTGAGAGGATTGGTGAGCTTCTGAATAGTATCTTAAAATTCCGGCAAGAAGTAAAGTCCTTGGAAGCAAATAGGATTCATACATACAGGCAACTGTCAACCTCTACTATCCAAATATTGTATTTGAAGCATTTAACCGTTAATTATGATTTTCAGCATATTTCCAAATATCCTCCTGTAGTCACAATGTTGGATCATTTTAAAGTGTTCAATTTCTATGTAAGAACAATAGTGTAGGAAAGTAGCATGCCTATCCTGCATAATAAACGATGCTGTGTGGCCCATGATCCACGTTGGAGCGTTGTTTTTTGCTCGTGGATACCTCAGTTTTTGTGGCTGAATGATCTCTAAAAGGTCTACACCACTGGGCGTCGTACGGTCTATCACTGACAATCGTTGACGAAGAAAGGTTGTTATTTCTTCTGCATGTGAACCTATGAAGGAGCGTATCGACTCTTCTGCATGCGTCACAGTTGGGCGTTGGATGAAGGCCTATTTTATGTAGCTTTTCATTCGTTGCTACTTTATCGTTTACTGTGAGGTACCAGTCGGCTATGACGCGTGATGGTAACATGTCGTTGTGCACATTCCGCCATATTATACTCCAATGTGTATGTGGATGTTTTTCTTCGAGACGATTCCTGTGGTTTGTTGTCATGAGAAGGTCATAAAGCTTCCTGTTCGTCAGGCTTCCGGTATCGACGATGTTGTGTCGAATGTAGCTCATTTCCATGTAGTACAGTCGCGCATGTCGGTAAGAAAGTGGAATGCCGGCGATATTAACGAGTGGGTCCAAGCTATGAGGTTTCCACCGCTGAATGAGGTTTCTGATGAGACTGGTCCTCCGGGTACGAAACTCCTTCCTGATGAGATTTAGGAGCAGGGTGACACATTTTTTGTGTACTTTAATGAGGTTAAGGCCACCTTTGGGCGAAGGTAAGGTTAAGGTATCGAATTGAACTTTGAAAATATGCCCCCTAAAAATAAACCAACATAACGCTTGTTGTATACTCTTGGCTAGGTGGTCGGAGATTGGAAGAATTTGCGCCAAATAATTCATCTTGCTCGTAATGGCGATCTCGATGGTCTTAACTTTCTGTAGTATGTTCAAGTCACGGTCGGAGTGAAGCATCAAAGCAGCACGTAATTTATTAAGCATGTGTGACCAGTTCTTCGTCAGGAATTTGTCTGGTTTGGCCTCAAAAGTAACACCGAGGGTTGTGTTACCTTGCACACAACCTTGTGCAAGGTGTTACCTTGTGTTACCTTGCACCAGGTAACATGGGATATGTCTCCGATACCGCCACCGATCTGCAAAACTGTGGTTTTAGTTCTTTTGAGTATTGCTCCTGAAAGAAACGTGAATGTCTGTAGAAGAGTAGCTGCTGACAGAAGTTGTTGCGATGATGACACAGTTACGCATATATCGTCAGCATACGCAGTGCATGGGATAGTGACAGACTCGACACTAAGCCCGATCCCGCTATGCGCTAAGTTGTTCAGTAGTGGCTCTACTGCAAAGGCGTACAAAATCATTCACAGAGGACATCCTTGGCGGATGGATTGCTCAATGGAAACTTCTTTTGTAAAATGGCCATTAATGAGAATCCGTGAAGAGGCGTTTGTAGTAAGTTTGCGAATTAATTCTATGAGATGAGGTCCAAATCCTAGTTTCTTCATGCTTTGAAAGAGGAAATCATGACGTACACGGTTATAAGCCTTCTCAAAATCTAGAAAGATCAGAGCGCCCTGTCCTTTAGTTTCAGCATATGAAGAGATGATGTCCCTCAAATCGCAGTCAGCTGAGATTGCACTTCGACCTTGCACTGCACTGTACTGGTAACTGCCTAAAACCTTGTACATAACGGTTTGCATCCTTAGCTTAATAGATCTGGTGATGATTTTGAAGTCGGCATTCAGGAATGTGATGGTCGCATGTTTTCGACCTTCCTGCTGTTCCCTTTTTTCGGTAAGGGCAGGATGATAGCTTCCGTAAATGCCTTGGGTATGACTTACAGGTGCCAGGGTTCATTCGCTATCTCGAGGAGTGTCGGACCGAGGAGGTTCCAGTATCGCTGGTAAAACTCGGCGCTGAGACCATCGGGTCTTGGTGATTTCCCTTTCTTTGCACTGTGGACCGGCAGTCGGATTTCGTCCTCTGTGAAAACAGATTCCAGCTTTGCATTATCCTGTTGTGACAAGCGACAGCTCAAGGTCCTAAGAAAATCCTAGCACGAGTGTTCATCAACGAGTTGCTTCTTGTAAAGTTGACTATAATAGTCGTAGACGTGCGAGATGACGTCACGTTGCTTCTTGATGGCATTCTCAGCGTCATCACCGACGGCTTCAATCGACATGGCTTTACGCCGTTTCGTCGCTCTCAGGGTGTGGTACAGAGAGGCCGGTTCTTCGGCGGCAACGTCCTTGGGGTGGGCTCGCACGATGATGCCATGCATTCGTTGGCGTTGTATCGCCGTGATTTTCTCTTCATATCGTTTGATCTTTACGTCGATGTCGCGAGAAGGATTGTTAGTGCGACTGTAGAGTTCTCTCAAACAGCGATAATAAAATTCAATAGTCTGTTTCTGCCAAAAGCTCTGTTTTCGGGCGTAGCTCATGAGGGTGAGGCGTAATTTAGGCTTAGCACACTGAATCCACCACTGTAGAACGCTAGCGTAACGACGTCGGTGCCGCAGGAGCTGTTGCCACGTTGTGTTCACCTCCTCTTCAAGTTGGGCATCCTGCAGAAGGCTGACATTCAATTTCCAGTAGCCCTTCCCGCGGTAAATTGGCTGGCGTTGTAGGTTGAGGTAACACTGATATGCACAATGGTCGGAGATGTTGACAGGAGCTATGTCACAGTTCACAGTGTGTCGCTGGAGGGCATCGGACACATAGATCCTATCCAGCCGACTGGCAGAATGACTGGTTACGAAGGTGTACGCTACCTGTTCACCGTGCAGTTGTTCCCATGTATCGTGAAGACGCCTGCTCGAATTAAATGTTCAAGTTCGATACATCTGTTCGTGTTAGGAGTTTGGTCTCTGTCGTTGAGCACACAATTGAAGTCACCACCGAGGATGAGATGTTCACGATAAGCGCTAAGAAGAATGGGAACCTCGGTTTTATAAAATTTTGAACGATCTCTCTTATGAGTGCTACCTGAGGGGGCGTACACGTTAACAATCTGCACACCATTCACTCGAAGAGAAATGCGACGACCACTGGGCAGCCGCTGCACATCCGTAAAGGGTACACCGTCGCGCAGAAGGATGGCAGTGCCTACAGCATCCTGGAGATTGATGTTGTCAATGAGAACGTAACCGGGCACTTCTAAGGCTGTGACTATCTCCTGTAGGAGGGCAATGTCAACGCTGGTACCATACAAGAAATCAGTTAGCGAACGGAGTTTCACCGCACTTTGAATTCTATTGACGTTAAGTGTGGTAATGTTGTAGGTTCGGCTGTCACCCATGATGGTTCAGAGGACAATGAGCTCTGAGTTTCGGATCGTCCTTCTCTCCGGCTTTGAACCAAACTCGTTGGTAACGTTTGAAGTACGAAACGAAATATCAAAACCAATAACGGGTCGGGGGGGGGGGGGGGGGGGGAAAGGTCGCAGCGCGATGGTCATGCGCGAGAGCAGCTACTGCTGCATCTCCTCGTTCTGCTGCCACCACGGCTCATTGCTGTGCGCTCGCCGCCCTGCCCGCCACCGCCGGCTGAGTCTGTCAACGTGGTCGCATCCGCCTGGTCACCACGCGGGGCTGCGACTGACGTCAGCGAGTTCCTGCGAGAGCGCTGCTGCAGCTGCTCGCTGCTCTGCTCGCTCTTCCTCTTAGCCGTTACGGTGCTCTGATCCCTCTCAGCGCTCAGTAGTGCCTTCAGGTGTTTGGTTTGTTCACGAATGCTTTCTTGCCTCGCGGTGTCCTCGCAGCGCACGGAGCAAGAAGATTGAGGTTCAGTCTCGCTGCCACTTTCTGACATGTGTACGGGTCTCAAATCATTCGACTTTTCCTCTTTGCTACCAGTCCCTTTGCTTCTCCTTCGGCGGCCTTTCTTTGTGTCTGCTACAGTCTCTACCGATAGGGGTGGTTCAGGCAAACTGATCTGCACCCGCTCCTGTATCTCACACGGCTTAGTGTCAGAGGTGGCTGGCGCATCGTTGGTATCCAGCGGTAACTGCCCCGGTGAGGATTACGGTGCCGAATCGACGTCCGTCCTACCGCGAATGTCTTTGGCACTGCATTCCACCTGAACTGGCATCTCCGCCTCGCTAACATATTCCGGCTGCCGGGGTGGTGGTACAGTCCCCGCGACCACCTCACTCAATAGTGGAACAAGCTTTTCACTACCGTCTGCAGGACGTTCCCGTGGAAGTTGAAATGGACGTCGACGTGTACAGTTCATCCGCAGATGTTCAGTTGAATGGCAGATCGAACAGGTAGGGGGTTGACCAATGTAAGTTACCTGTGCACGACAGCCGCCAATGGCAACATACGAAGGTATATGCTTTTTCAAGTCTACACGTACACTTCGCACCCCGCTGTTAACTTGGTAGCGATAGGCACTCGACCATTTTTCATTTGTAACTGAGAAAACAGCGCCGTACAGTGACAGAGAACGTGCAATCAGATCATTAGGGCACTCAGGTGGCACATTAAATACCCTGACGGTTCTTACTCCGTATGCCGAAGGCACGATTTGGACATTACTAATACTGCCATCATTATGACGGAATGGTCTCACACCAACATGCTCCTCAACGAATTTATCATAAGTGTCACTCGAAATAAATTTGATAAATAACGAGTACTGCACAAAGTCCAACTGGAACGTGTCGACTATATCTACAGGCAATTTCAAATCTTCAAAGATCCACTCATGAATTTCAAACGCCTTCGTTCGCAAGGCAGCGCGATCGAAAACACACTGAACGCTGTTCGCTCTGTTAATTGTCGACATCTTACTTACAACAGTTATACAGAAACAAACGGTAACAGCGCTCGCACACGCTGCTCAGCTCTCCAGCTCAGCACTGCTCGCGACGTAAACACTGGCCCGCGCTACCGCCCGTCACCGCGCGATGTGCACTGGCAGAGTGCCGGAACACGGCTGAGGCCGGAAGTCTTCGGCCGCCAATGCTGATTATTTATCAAAATTTAGGCAATGCCTGGGATCAAACCCGGGACTGAAGACGTTTTTGATTATGAATCAAAGACGCTACCCCTAGACCACGGGTCCCTATGGAAATTTAAATATGCGATACGAACTTGTTTGTGTCACTACCTTTGTATCTTATGGAAATTGCTACAGAGAGAAATGGATTTTTATTTTTGTATTGATATCGTCATATACAAGATGAAACAGCCCTGCATCGACAAACTTCCAGAGGAGTTATTATGGACCAAAACAAGAAAAAAATGTCCAGTTGACATGGGCTCCAAAGTGTGTACCTTAAGAGCTATCAGCACTTCTTCAATTGAAGAGAGTAGTTTCGCTGTAGCTAAGACGGACAAGTACTCATGGGTCCTAAGGTTTGCACCTTAGAGCCCACGTTTGCCGTACATTTTTTCTTTTTTTTTGTGCATATCACTAGCTCACAAAGTTTCACGGTTGAATTCTTATTCACGCTATATGTCCGGCTGTATAGTCCATAATCAACTTACTGTAGTCCATCTTCGGTGTTCGAGAATAAAACTTGATTATCTGCAAATAGCGTCATTATATCATCTTTTTGGTTAAATTGTATTTGTAATTCTGTAGTTTCATTTTCCATTTCCGTTACGTCCTTGCCTCCTTGGGCATTCAGCATTTGAAGACGTTTTCAATGGCTGTGCCGCGACTTGATTTCCAAAGGTAGGATTATTCATTACGTCCGCGTTCTGTCCATAACTTATTATTGCTATCCGATGTTTCTCCTTCTACACACATCAAAAAAAGTTTTGCATCACCTCGGTTGCTAGAGTTCCCGAATCTGTACAGAAAATTGGAATATAGACCAACATAAACAATATTTCCGCCCTTTTTATTGCTCATGAAAACCACACATTGCATGTAGTACCACCATACAGCGAGACCTTCTGAGGTGGTGGTCTAGCTTGCTGTACACACCGGTAACTGTAGTAACCAGTAGCACGTCCTCTTGCATTGAAGCATGCTGTATTCGTCGCGACATACTATCCACAACTTTATCAAGGCACTCTTACTCCAGATTCTACCAGTCCTCAACGGTGATTCTGCGTAGATACCTCAGAGTAGTTGACGGTTCACACCGTCTATACACAGTCCTTTTCAATCTATCCCAGGCATGTTCAATAGGGTTCATGTCTGGAGAACATGCTGGCCACTCTAGTCGAGCGATGTCATTACCCTGAAGGAAGTCATTCACACGAGGTGCATGATGGGGGCGCGAGTTGTCGTCCATGAAGACGAATGCCTCGCCAATATGCTGCCGATATGGTTGCACTATCGGTCGGAGGATGGAGGATGGCGTTCACGCATCGTACAGCCGTTACGGCGCCTTCCATGACCACTAGCGTCGTACATCGGACCCACAAAATGCCACCCAAAAACAGCAGACAACCTCCACCCTGCTGCATTCGCTGGACAGTGTGTCTAAGGCGTTCAGCCTGAACGGGATGCCTCCGAGCACGCCTCTGACGATTGTCTGGTTGAAGGCATAGGCGACACTCATCGGTTTAGAGAAGGTGATGACAATCCTGAGCCGTCCTTTCGGCATGTTGTTGGGCCCATCTGTAGCGCGCTGCATGGTGACGTGGTTGCAAAGATAGACCTCGCAATGGACGTTGGGAGTGAAGTTGCACATCATGCAGCCTACTGTGCTTAGTTTGAGTCATAACACGACGTCCTGTGGCTGCACGAAAAGCTTTATTCAACATGGTGGCGTTGCTGTCATGGTTCTTCTGAGCCATAATCCGTAGGTAGCGGTCATCCAGTGCAGTAGTAATCCTTGGGTGGCCTGAGCGAAGCATGTCATCGGTAGGTCCTGTCTCTCTGTATCTCCTCCATATCCAAACAACATCGCTTTGGTTCACTCCGAAATGGTTCAAATGGCTCTGAGCACTAAGAGACTAAACGTCTGAGGTCATCAGTCCCTTAGAACGTAGAACTACTTAAACGTAACTAACCTAAGGATATCACACACATCCATGGCCGAGGCAGGATTCGAAGCTGCGACCCTAGCAGTCTCGCGGTTCCGGATTGAAGTGCCTAGAACCGCTCGGCCACCGCGGGCGGCGTTCGCTCCGAGACGCCTGGACATTTCCCTTGTTGAGAACCCTTCCTGGCACAAAGTAACAATGTGGACGCGGTCGAACCACGGTACTGACCGTCTAGACATGGTTCTACTTCAGAGAACGTGATCCGTGTACCCCTGCCTGGTGGAATGACTGGAACTGATCAGCTGTCGGAGCCCTGGCTACCTTCCCCCCCCCCCCCCCCCCCTCCGTCTAATAGGTGCTGCTCATGCATGGTTGTTTACATCTTTGGGCGAGTTTAGTGACATCTCTGAACGGTGAAAGGGACTGTGTGTGGTACGACATCAACAGTCAACGTCTATCTTCAGGAGTTCTGGGGTCTGGGGTGATCCAAAACCTTTTTTGATGTGTGTATATTCCCCACAACATAATTAAAAGATCACTTTTTTTGAAAACCCATAATTGTCTCCCATTGTGACGCAGATGGCTCGAAGATGATTTGTTGGGTAACTTGAGTGGAGGAGACCAAAATGCGAGGTCCCATCGGATTTCTGAAGGATGGGGATGGAAGCCGGCCATGCCCTTTCAGAGGAACCATCCTAGCAGAATTTGCTTGAAGCGGTTTAGGGAAATCACGGAGAACCTAAATCCGGATGGCCGGACGCAGTTTTGAACCGTCGTCCTACCGAATGCAAGGCAATGAGCTAACTACTGTGAGACCTCAGTTGGTGACTCAAAGATGCCTACAACCTTCCTTTGTACTCGCAGAAAAGTGTGGCGTCCTGTGACGTCATCGTGGGGTCGACGACGCTTTAAACTGCACGATGTCGACACGAGCGGAAGAAAAGGCCAGAGATCGGAAGTTGATGTAAGGCAGGTTAACGATGTCAGTTTTGTACCAGTTTTCACCGCAATTGTACACAACCCCACCATGAACGTGTCACACGATGGAAAGGTTGTCACGGTACTTCTCCTACCCATCATATTCCACCCTTCTTTTTGACGTCTCCGCGACGGATAGCATTGGAATCGCGCGATTTTCTTATGAGCGACCAAGGAAAACATTTGAGATACACTTCAGATCAGAATCGCCACAAAAAGGTCTCTTGGGCTAGCATAAAGGGCTTTAATGAAATCACCCGTGTCACTGGGATGTTGATTCTCATAGATTTCATTGTTGAAAACGACAGTTGCATTTCATAAGCAACTGGAAGAGCTTCCCGGCAATCTTTGATACTGCCTGACATCTCCCTGACACTTCAAACCTTCTCTGAAAATATCGTTGGGTAACAACCCCACTGAACATAATTTCACCCTTTTGGGGGACAGTGGAACCTCAATTTTTGGCTTCATGTGCAGGGTGGAACCACCAGGGACCGTTGAAAAGCAATCGAAGAACTTTGGCTGCTTTAGGTGCTTACGCTTTTGCGATACTCCTGCTCCAAGCTCTCCTGTGGCGTGGTCAGTGGGGTGCTGCATCGACACAAACGTGAATGCAACAGCAGTGGTCCCCTACAAGACCCTTCCAGTTCAGCCCCACCCTCGGTGACACTGGCCCACGTTCATTGGGATTTTTTAATATAATCCTTTACAGAGAAAACCAGCGAAGTAGCCTTAAGCGCCTGCAGTCTGGCAACTGGCATCGAAGATGTGTCTAGGGGATCACTGGAAATGTGTTTCCTGGCGGGATGACTCACGCTCCATGTGACTCCTGGTCGATGGTCGTGTCTGGATATGGCGTCATCCAAGCGAAGGCTACTCGAAACTATCGTGCGAGACGGGCACAGGCCATTTGGAGTAGTATTGGGTTATGGGCTTCAACGACAGCTACGGACAGTGTGGATATCGTTGCGGACCATCTACACCTCTTCGTGCTTGATTTATTACCAAACAGCGATGGCATCTTCTCAGCAGGACAACTGTCCGAATCGTGAGGCCAAATTCGCGCTACCTTGTTTGAGGAGCATGATAGTTGTAACATTATGGAGATGGTATTGGTATTCAGTAAAACTGTCTAGCACATCCTTACACTCTGTTCAAACTGTTCACTCAATATTTCGACAGCTAATATTTGTAGACACACTAGAAGTTCTGTAGACGAGAAATAAAGGATGGATTTTCCAGCTTATCGAAAATTATCATGGATGTAGACTTTAAACCAAATTTTCAATCTCACACTTATCAAGAAAACAAATTTTTGAACAGACAAAATGCTCTGAGCACTGACATCATACAGGGTGTTTCAAAATGACCGGTATATTTGAAACGGCAATAAAAACTAAAAGAGCAGTGATAGAAATACACCGTTTGTTGCAATATGCTTGGGACAACAGTACATTTTCAGGCGGACAAACTTTCGAAATTACAGTAGTTACAATTTTCAACAACAGATGGCGCTGCAAGTGATGTGAAAGATATAGAAGACAACGCAGTCTGTGGGTGCGCCATTCTGTGCGTCGTCTTTCTGCTGTAAGCGTGTGCTGTTCACAACGTGCAAGTGTGCTGTGGACAACATGGTTTATTCCTCAGAACAGAGGATTTTTCTGGTGTTGGAATTCCACCACCTAGAACACAGTGTTGTTGCAACAAGACGAAGTTTTCAACGGAGGATTAATGTAACCAAATGACCGAAAAGCGATACAATAAAGGATCTGTTTGAAAATTTTCAACGGACTGGGAACGTGACGGATGAACGTGCTGGAAAGGTAGGGCGACCGCGTACGGCAACCACAGAGGGCAACGTGCAGCTAGTGCAGCAGGTGATCCAACAGCGGCCTCGGGTTTCCGTTCGCCGTGTTGCAGCTGCGGTCCAAATGACGCCAACGTCCACGTATCATCTCATGCGCCAGAGTTTACACCTCTATCCATATAAAATTCAAACGCGGCAACCCCTCAGCGCCGCAACCATTGCTGCACGAGAGTCATTCGCTAACGATATAGTGCACAGGATTGATGATGGCGATATGCATGTGGGCAGCATTTGGTTTACTGACGAAGCTTATTTTAACCTGGACGGCTTCGTCAATAAACAGAACTGGCGCATATGGGGAACAGAAAAGCCCCATGTTGCAGTCCCATCGTCCGTGCATCCTCAAAAAGTACTGGTCTGGGCCGCCATTTCTTCCAAAGGAATCATTGGCCCATTTTTCAGATCCGAAGCGATTATTGCATCACGCTATCTGGACATTCTTCGTGAATTTGTGGCGGTACAAACTGCCTTAGACGACACTGCGAACACCTCGTGGTTTATGCAAGATGGTGCCCGGCCACATCGCAAGGCCGACGTCTGTAATTTCCTGAATGAATATTTCGATGATCGTGTGATTGCTTTGGGCTATCCGAAAGATACAGGAGGCGGCGTGGATTGGCCTCCCTATTCGCCAGACATGAACCCCTGTGACTTCTTTCTGTGGGGACACTTGAAAGACCAGGTGTACCGCCAGAATCCAGAAACAATTGAACAGCTGAAGCAGTACATCTCATCTGCATGTGAAGCCATTCCGCCATACACGTTGTCAAAGGTTTCGGGTAATTTCATTCAGAGAGTACGCCGTATTATTGTTACGCATGGTGGATATGTGGAAAATATCGTACTATAGAGTTTCCCAGACCGCAGCGCCATCTGTTGTTGACAAATGTAACTACTACAATTTCGAAAGTTTGTCTGCCTGAAAATGTACTGTTGTCCCAAGCATATTGCAACAAACAGTGTATTTCTATCGCTGCTCGTTTAGTTTGTATTGCCGTTTCAAATATAACGGTCATTTTTGAAACACCCTGCACATATAGTCATGTTAATTTCAATAACGAACCAAACACGAAAACAACAAATTGTGCAATATTGTTAAATTATCAATTAAATCATCTTTTGGAACTTTATGTCTCATCCGTAAACGTAGGAGACAGAGACACTGAAGTGCTTCCTAGTTGTTGTTAGTTCTATCACAAATAGAAAATAGCTAAATTTGAAATATGAAAACTGCGTCGTAATTTTGAATTAAAAAGCATAATTGATTCACAAAACTGTTGGCACTAAAATTACTTTTATTATTTGTAAATCCTGATATAGAACATAAAACAGATATAACCTATTTCCAGAAAAACACAAAACTGCAAAACTCCTGTTTGACCATCAGTGGAAAAGACGCCTAAGTCAAATTAAGTATACCACTGGCAACACAATATACACATCATACCCTCGCAAATAATTAACAATAGTTACTGTAAGCGCTATTATCAACCTGTAAGATTCACATTTTTTTCTAGTTTTTGGGTTTCTATGTCAAAAGTTTGCAAACGAAATCCAGAATAATAACTCCAGCCTGAACCTGGTGGTTTTACAAGGTCTTTGACATCTCGAGGGAAACAACGCACTTGGTTGATAGATATTGTAGGAAGGGACGTGTTTCGAGGGTCGCTCTAAAAACTGTTGTCATCAGTAATACTTGTGAATAATGTAACCAGTAATGAAAGTGTAATCAGAATTTGGAAGTAAACTACCTGGTAGAAAATGACGTCACTGTCAATACCTTTTATTTAAAGACAAACGTCACACCCCTTGCCACAATCCATTTTTGTAACCCCGCACAAGAAGTAGCAGGAGCATGGAAGATATCGCCAAAAATTTAAACAACACACCAAAAGCTAAGAACAAATTATTTCAGCTACGCGTTCTTCACTTTGTCCACATTTAAATACCTTAGATCAGTAGACGAGTACTGGAATCTGTCCATATCCAAAAGGTATAAGGACAGGTAGATCAACTGACTTCTGCCATCACACACCTCTCGAAATGTACCGAGGACTTACCGAATCCGTGGCACGTGGAATCGCTACTGTATTGCGTTTCGAAGATGGACCAACTCTATTAAGATTCTATAGCCAATTTGCGAAGGTTATCCAGCCTTCTAATTATAAATCATCGCAGATCCCTCGAACAGAAAACTGTGCCCAGCAGCTGGAAGAAGGATAGCAGAAGTGATCCACAAAACTATCGTCCAGTATCCTTGACATCTATCTGATGTAGAATCTCAGAAGGTACTCTGAGTTCAAACGTAGTGCGGTAATGTCTCGGGCAGAATGAACTCATCCACGGTACCCAGCGCTGGTTCCGAAACACATAATGACGTGAAGCCCAACTCGTGCTTTTCTCAGACGACATACTGAAAGCCCTCGAAAAGGACTCTTCGCTAGATGCAGTATTTCTCGATTTCCGTAAAGGATTTCACTCAATACCATACCTATGTTTCTTAGCAAAAGTACGAACGCGTGGGGTATCAACGGAAATTTTTGAGTGAATCGAGGATTTTTTGGTTAGAAAGGCAAGGAGTCATCGACAGAATTAGAACCAACTTCCGGTGTGCCTCAGCGATGTTGGTTCCCTCCTGTTAATGTTGTATATTAGTGAGCTTAGAATAATGTTAATAGTAACCTCAGAATCGTCGCAAATGATGCAGTTATCTATAATGAAGTACAGTGTGAAAGAAGCTCCAGAAATGTTGGATTTATTCTTGATAATATTTCAAATTGCTAGAAATATTGGTAACTTGCCTTAAATGTTCTGAAATGTAAAACTATGAACTTTAGAAAAAGAAAAATGTAATATCCTATGACTGTAACTTCAACGAGTTACCGTTGCAATCGGACAACTCATATACATACTTGGGTGCAATACTTTCTATCTAGGGACGCAAAGTGGAATTGTTGCATAGGCTGAGTCTTTGGAAAGTGGGGTGGCAGACTTCGGTTTGGTGGTAGAATGCTGTGAAAATACAGTGTCTACAAAAGAGTTGTGCAACCCATTCTAGAATATTGCTAAAGTATGTGGGATCCATACCAGATAGGACTGAAAAAGCGTGTAAACATACAGTGTGTAACGAGAACAAGTGCAGATGTTTATATGAGTCTTACCTTAATATTTTCACATATCCGTATGATGGTTGTTTTTCTCTGAATCGAACAGTTTTCCCACAAACACGTCACAAAAGCCGGCCGCGGTGGTCTAGCGGTTCTAGGCGCTCAGTCCGGAACCGCAAGACTGCTACGGCCGCAGGTTGGAATCCTGCCTCGGGCATGGATGTGTGTGATGTCCTTAGGTTAGTTAGGTTTTAGTAGTTCTATGTTCTAGGTGACTGATGACCACAGCTGTTGAGTCCCATAGTGCTCAGAGCCATTTTTGAACGTCACAAAACTTTACAAGATGTTTCCTGCGCGGTCGCACTGCGCCTAGGAGTACACCTGTCACTATAGACTAACCGTTTCGGTTCGACTTGTCCACACTTCAACACCTGACCTACTGCACAGGGGAAAATAAGGATTGTCTTGCTCTTCCCACAGGTGTACTTGGAGGTGGTAACAAACCTGAAAACATGCTACTGCTAACAGGTATAATTATTATTCTGCAAACGACTGAAATACTGATGTAATGTTGTACGTTATACAGTTCTCAGTCACCAATAGAAATATCTGCACTTGTAATCCTTCCACGCTGTATACAGAGAAGAGCAGCAGGAACGGTCACAGGTTTGTTTGACCAGTACGAGAGTGTCATATAGATGCCGAAGCAAGTAAAAGAGCACACTTCTGAAGATAAACTATTCCGAGAAAGCGTGCTTACAAAGCTTCAGGGACCCCTTTAAATGGTGGCTCGAGAGAAATACACAATCCCCCACATACCGCACACATATGGATCGCAAGCAGAAGTTTGGATTAATTGCAGCACATACAGAGGCGTTTAAACTTTCATCCCGTATTCCATACGTTAACGAAACGGGGAAAACCCTGATAACTGGTATAATGGGACTTACTCTCTGCCACATACTTCACAGTGCTTTACAGAGTACGAATGGAGATGTTTGTTGTTGTGGTCTTCAGTCCAGAGACTGGTTGATGCAGCTCTCCATGCTACTCTATCCTGTGCAAGCTTCTTCATCTCCCAGTACCTACTGCAACCTACATTCTTCTGAATCTGCTTAATGTATTCATCTCTTGATCTCCCTCTACGATTTTTACCCTCCACGCTGCCCTGCAGTACTAAACTGGTTATCCCTTGATGCCTCAGAACAGGTCCTACCAACCGATCACTTCTTCTAGTCAAATTGAGCCACAGATTTCTCTTCTCCCCAGTTCTATTCAGTACCTCCTCATTAGTTATGTGATCTACCCATCTAATTTTCAGCATTCTTCTGTAGCACCACATTTCGAAAGCTAGTATTATCTTCTTGTCCAAACTATTTATCGTCCATGTTTCACTTCCATACATGGCTACACTCCATACAAATACTTTCAGAAGCGACTTCCTGACACTTAAATCTATACTCGATGTTAACAAATTTCTCTTCTTCAGAAACGCTTTCCTTGCCATTGCCAGTCTACATTTTATATCCTCTTTACTTCGACCATCATCAGTTATTTTCCTCCCCAAATAGCAAAACTCGTCTACTGCTTTAAGTGTCTCATTTCCTAATCTAATTCTCGATGTATAGTATTTCAAAAAACTTGCGAAACTGTTACATTAGTAGGGGCCGGGTCAGTACGTTGCTGGTAAGTAGGATCGCTAATCCTGGAAATGAGGTTTAGATACTAGCGTGTTCACAACATCTTGTGCAACCTTAATATGTAAGAGCTCTCCGGGCGCTGCCGCGCAGTGCGTTGGGGCTGGTGGACGTCGTCGTCTGGAGGGGTGGAGACAATGAGAAGCCCTGGAAGGCGACGGTGGACACAATACGGGCGGAGCGAGGCGCTCCAGGCGTAATCGCAAGCTGGAGCACTTTTCAAGATAGTGAATCCCGACCACTTACGGCGGAAAAGCTCCCCTTGCGGAAAACGGTATTATGCCGGCCACAAAAGACCAAATAAGAGTCGCAGGCTGCTTTGTGCCGTGTTAATGTAGAAGGCAGACACCGAGACCGCAGACATGAATAGCGCGGAGGAGCGGTGGCGAGGAAAGGAGAGGAAGGTGTTGGGCGAATCAATAACGGCTGTGCATCCCGAGCTAGATGTAGCAGCAGGACAAGGTTCAGATGTAGGGTGTTCTGGAACTTACGGTACACTTCCACCAGATATGCGAGGGGCGTTCAGTAAGTAACGCAACACATTTTTTCTCAGACATTTTCAGTTGAAAAAATGCGGAATCTGTTGTGGTATATTTTCGAATATTCTCGCTCCAGCCCCTGTAGGTTCCTGAAATTCCGATTGGTGCCAGCGTTACACTTAGCCTTCAAAATGGCGTCTGTAACGGAGGCGCGTTCCAAGCAGAGAGCTGTCGTTCTTTTTTGGAAGCGAACAAAAGCACGGTGAGTCGTTGGGCGATGCGTCTGTCATCACCGCAGCAAGGTCACGCAAAACTGTCAGGATTCCTGCGTGCCGGTCAGCCGCACGCAGCTGTGACTCCTGCAGCGTTGGAACGTGCGGATACTCCCGCAACGTATCACATTCAGACGCTTCTCTGCTCAACTGGATGTCTTCGTTGGTAGTGCTGAAACATTTGTTGAGGTACTCAAAAGTGTGTGACCGCTGCATTCTTCGCCACCTAACGTGAGACCGTATAGAGCAACGAAAGACGATCTGCGCTGTCACAAGGCTGACCGTGACAATTTTTTGTCCACCATTATTACAGGGGATGAAACATTTGTTCATCACTTCGAACCAGATACAAAACGGCAATTCACGAAGTGGCGCCACATTACCTATTCTCCGCAGAAAAAGTTTAAAGCTCACCGTCAGCGGTAAAGGTACTTTGAAGGGGTTATTCTGTTCGATTTCCTTCCTCTCTGCTTTGAACGCGCCTCCGTTTCAGACGCCATTTTGAAGGCTAAGTATGGCACCTTCACCAATCGGAACTTCAGGAACCTACAGGGGCTGAAGCGAGAACATTCGAAAATGTCCCACAACAGATTCCGCATTTTTTCAACCGAAATTGTCTGAGAAAAATGTGCTGCATTACTCTGAAGTGCACAGTGCTACCCTCACGAAACTGAAGAAACGACTTCAGAGTGTTCATCGCTCTTGTCCATAACAACAAAAGGCCACACAGAAGTCTGCACACTTGATATGAACTCACAAAACTTCGTTGGACTGTTCTTCCTCATCCACCGTACAGTCCAGATCCCACGTCTTCCAGCTCCCATCTTCTCGTGAACAGTACGTGGACGATGGGGAGATGTTGCCTGCCTCAGACGTCGACCAGTGGAGTGGTACCACGTGGTCATACAGACCCTCCCAGTAAGGTGAAGTAATACCGGAGATTATGCTCGATAACAGAACTTTGAAGCAAAAAGAGTAGGGAATAATGTGATGTATTGGAATCATGAATAAAATGAACTTTCTTTTAGAAAAAAAAATGTGTTACCTTATTTAGTGAAGATATGGCACTCCAAAATTAATGCACGAAGAAACAGTATGTGGAAGTACCATGCAGAACCAATAATAATTGTTGCAGAGGGAAGTACATGGGTTAAAAATGAGGTAAGGCAAAGATACCATATCTCTGCCTTGCTCTCCTGCATTTAACAAGCAAGGATGGAAATTAAGAAAAAAATGATAAATTCGCTGATGACACTGCTATCCTTACTGAAACCGAGGAAAAAGTGCAGGACGAGTTGAATGGAATGAACAGCGTGATGAGCACACATATTGGGCTGAGAGTAGAAACAAGAGAGAGAAAGTAATGAGTAGACGAAACGCTAGTAAGGATAGTATCGCAGACTAACAGTCGTTCCTGTCTCCTTGATTTCCACCTCACTATCCATAACCGCCCCATCCGTCGTACTTTGAACACTGAAACGTCTCGGACCAAACCTCGACTAAACCTAACAAACCATCAATGCAGAGAGTTTAAACAGCAATATTCCTGTACCGATACTGAAGTCTTAAAATATCATATGGCATTCGTTGAATAGAAATGGAAGAGGATGTAGATGAAGATGAAATGGGAGATACGATACTGCGTGAAGAGTTTGACAGAGCACTGAAAGACCTGAGTCGAAACAAGGCCCCCGGAGTAGACAACATTCCATTATAACTACTAACGGCCTTGGGAGAGCCAGTCCTGACAAAATCCTACCATCTGGTTAGCAAGATATATGAAACAGGCGAAATACCCTCAGACTTCAAGAAGAATATAATAATTCCAACCCAAAAAAAGCAGGTGTTGACAGATGTGAAAATTACCGAACAATTAGTTTAATAAGCCACAGCTGCAAAATACTAACACGAATCCTTTACAGACGAATGGAAAAACTAGTAGAAGCCGACCTCGGGGAAGATCAGTTTGGATTCCGTAGAAATGTTGGAATACGTAATGTAATACTGACCCTACGACTTATCATAGAAGCTAGATTAAGGAAGGGCAAACCTACGTTTCTAGCATTTGTAGACTTAGAGAAAGCTTTGGAAATATTGACTGGAATACTCTCTTTCAAATTCTAAATCTGGCAGAGGTAAAATACAGGGAGCAAAAGGCCATTGACAATTTGTACAGGAATCAGATGCCAGTTATAAGAGTCGAGGGGCATGAAAGGGAAGCAGTGGTTGGGAAGGGAGTGAGACAGGGTTGTAGCCTCTCCCCGATGTTCTTCAATCTGTATATGGAGCAAGCAGTAAAGGAAACAAAAGAAAATTTCCGAGTATGTATTAAAATCCATGGAGAAGAAATAAAAACTTTGATTGGAATGGACAGTGTCTTGAAAGGAGGATATAAGATGAACATCGACTAGAGCAAAACGAGGATAATAGAATGTAGTTGAATTAAGAAATGAGACACTTAAAGTAATAAAGGAGTTTTGCTATTTGAGGAGCAAAATAATTGACGATGGTCGAAGTACGAAGGGTATAAAATGTAGACTGGCAATGGCAACGAAAGCGTTTCTGAAGAAGAGAAATTTGTTAACATCGAGTATAGATTTAAGTGTCAGGAAGTCATTTCTGAAAGTATTTGTATGGAGTGTAACCATGTATGGAAGTGAAACATGGACGATAAATAGTTTGCACAAGAAAAGAATAGAAGCTTTCGAAATGTGGCGCTACAGAAGAATGCTGAAGATTAGATGGGTAGATCGCATAACTAATAAGGAAGTACTGAATAGGATTGGGGAGAAGAGAAGTTTGTGGCACACCTTGACCAGAAGAAGGGATCGGTTGGTAGGACATGTTCTGAGGCATCAAGGGATCAGCAATTTAGTATTGGAGGGCAGTGTGGAGGGTAGAAATCATAGAGGGAGACCAAGAGATGAATACACTAAGCAGATTCAGAAGGATGAAGGTTGTAGTAGGTACTGGGAGATGAAGAACCTTGCACAGGATAGAGTAGCATGGAGAGCCGCATCAAACCAGTCTCAGGACTGAAGACCACAACAACAACAAATGGCATTCGTTAGAGATTTTCGTTGTAAAAAAAAAAACAAAAACAAAAACAAAAAAACCTCTCTGTCCACTGGGTTACCTGATAAAATTGTAAATCTTTCTTTTATAATTTAAATGAAGTCTTTGTGAACCTGTCTCTCAACGACGGCACGTCAACACATTCGCGAGCTGTCAAACGTACTACATGAGCAAAATTTGCTCTTGTTGTAGCTAAGCATGGGCTAATGACTTCCATTATTCCTTCATTTCATGCTTTCGTGGTGTAAAGAGTGTGTACATCTTGCTTGGAGTTTTTTTATCGCTAAAAGTAATACCTCGAATTGCGTAAATATATTATCCGATATTGATACGCAAGATTACATTTTATCTAAATAAATATAACTACTTATGAAAAGCCGGCCGGTGTGCCCTTGTGGCTCTAGGCGCTTCAGTCTGGAACCGCGTGACCGCTACGGTCCTCAGGCATGGATGTGTGTGATGTCCTTAGGTTAGTTAGGTTTAATTAGTTCTACGTTCTAGGCGACTGATGACTTCAGAAGTTATGTCGCATAGTGCTCAGAGCCATTTGAACAATTATTTTACTTATGAAAAGAAAACCAGAAAATCCACAATTAAGGTTTTTTAGATTTCTGTGTTATGTCAGTTTTAGAATAATTTCACCGTTTTCATTTCTTACTTTGGAAGATAATTATTACGAATAGTGAACACTTTTAGCGTAGATCCATTTCCATGCAGTCCTTGGTAACATGAAATATTCTTACGACATGTTATTGCACTGCAGAAACGTTCTACTGGCCGACGAGCGATGTGAGTGTGTTGTGATCCCTTTATCTTTAAAATTTATGCTGTTACAAAAATGGAGGCGGACTCTGACGTAAAAAAACGCAACACGAAAAAATAATTAATGTAGTGCAATGAAATTTCGGCTGTGGATTTGTGTAGTTAACAGATTTAAGTGATTAACACTTCTAGATCACAGATCAATGTACGCGCGAGTTAAGCCATTGCAAATGTGAAATTCTGGCACATTAATAACACTGTTCTATAAAAAACCTTTTTTTCTATTTCTGATAAAAATATTGCGATCCTAGTTGTATTTTGAGTGCTGAATTGAAAACTGGTTTTGGTTTTTTTCTGCCAGGGATAGTTTATGAGTAATCGCAATTTTATTTCTCTTTTCAGTTTCTGATATAGTGCAGCAAACGTGAGGTGAAATTCGACAAACAAATGCACATCTTTATGGTGTTTTAAGTTCATCACATTAATAGAGGGTGGGATCTAACAAATAACACAGTAACCTTTGTGTATACACTTTAAAGCATTTATTTGAAATGAGAAATTACAGAAAATTGACAAACAATGAGTCACTGTCTTGTAATGCACATCACTTTTTTTCTGTTGTATTGTGAATCTTTCTTCTCTCGAATGATATTCCAGCAATAATCTGCTAACATAGAAGGTACCCACTTCCCTTCATAGCGCCTTGCTATGCTAGAAATGTCTTTATGGCATCTTTCCCCATGTTCATCCGATACGTCACTACAACTCTCTGTGAAGTAGTCCAAATGAGAGTCCATCATATGTACCTTCAAAGACAAATTGCACCCCAAATCCTGATATGCTTCGATCATATCCTTCACCATTGCTTTGTAGTTAGTAGCTCTTCTTCTTCCGAGGAAGTTTTCCGACACCATCATGAAACAGTGCCATGCGGTTTTTTCTTTATCAGTTAAACATGCTTCAAAATTTGCATCTTTCTGCAGCTCCCTGATTTGTGGGTCCACAAATACACCTTCCTTTATTTTTGCAGCTGAAAGACGGGGGAATTCGGTAGCTAGATATGCAAACCCACACAGCTTGTTGGATCCATGGCCTTCACGAATTGTTTCATCCGGCCAAGTTTGATGTGAAGCTGGGGAAGTAGCATATATTCAGGAGCTACCAGACTTTCACGTTGTACATTCTTTTCGCCAATTTTCCATCTTCGCCTAGGCCATTTCTTTTTCACGTAGTGAGAATTTCGGTCTCGATTATCCCACTCGCAAAGAAAACAGGCATACTTTGTGTAGCGTTGTTGCATTCCCAGTACCATAGCAATTACCTTGAAATCTGCACATATTTTCCATTTGTGTTCATTGTATTTTAATGAATTTAACATCGTTTGTACGAATTCGTAATTCTCTTTTGTCAAACTAGCGTAAGCTACTGGAACAGAGGGTATTTTATTTCCGTTATGGAGCAAAACACCCTTCAGACTTGTTTTCGATGAATCTATGAAAAGTCTCCACTCCTGTGAAGCATAAGTGAAGTTCAGCGCTTTCATCAGGCCAGCAACGTCATTGCAAAATGTCAGTGCCTCGTCAGTTGAAAAATAATAAATAAAGGCATGTCTGAACACACTGATTTTAGCAATTTGGTGCAGTAGAATATACTCTTGTAATCTTGAACCAAGCAGCTGCGCCTTTTGTTTACTTTGTCCAAGATCACGTACTAAATCATTTAAATCTGCCTGTGTTAACAAATGTGGCGATGATTCACTTGTGCAGTGATATAAAGAATCATCATCTGTGATTGTTTCAGTACTACTTATTTCACTGTCACTCGGAATTTGACATCGAGCTCTTGAAGGTACTGGAAGGTTGTCGGAATGCTGCACTGGCATTCTCGCTGAAGCCACATCTGGGTGAACAATGTGCCTCTCCGACTTTTTGTTTGTCAGACCCTGAATTTTTGTTAGACAGGAATAACAATCAGTAACATGGTCCTTAGGCTCCTTCCACACCATGGCAACAGCAAACAACGCTACATTCTCTTTACCTTTCCACCACTGAATTAGTTTGCAGTAACATGTAGCAGAATAGAAATGTGGTGCGCATTCTTTATCTTGGTCTCCTACCTCTACTCCAAAGTAATGTTTGTATGCTTTCTTTATGACTCAAGAAATTTTCTTCCTATTTCTGGCAAAAGTGAACTTCCCACAGATGTAACAGAAGTTGTCCGGCTTATATCGACATCCACGACGACGTGGCATTTCTGCAAATTTAAAAATACTTCTTTGTAATACACCTGTATTAAATTAACAGTAGGGAACTGGAGGAACGCTGATGTGTAAAAACAAGCAGTCGTTTTACCTTCAGCACCAGGCTCAATTAGTTTACACAAAGGAGCTAAAAAATTCAACCGTGCTCGGAAATATGACAGACAGTTACTTGTCAGCCAAAACACCCACTCGTTAGGGCTGACACAAATTGCGGCTAACACCACTGTTGCAAACTCGATGCAGGAGGCGTGAAGCTTTACTGCCGAGGCAGCGACCGGCTGTCGCCGTTCGAGTTAATGAGATGTTTCAGGTGGTCTTAATGACATAGGTGTGGCGGGGGATAACCTCATGATGTCTGATTCTTCCCACCTGCTGTTGCACAAGAAATTATCAACCCGTATTTCTCTATTACGTCTCTCTGTTTGACATTAATGATATATATTATATATATATTAGATAAAAAGTATCCCTGACAACGATATTTCATTTACATATTTGAATTTCCCACGGTAAAATGGTCTAGAAGCACATACTTTAATATCAGGAATAGAACCCATGTCGAACAGTGTAACCGGTGTAACTGCCACAATATTGATACAAGCATGCAGTGTGCATCCATAATGTTGTGCAGGTGCCAAAGGTCATGGAGTCTCATGCGTGTTGCATTTAGTCAGGAATGATTAACACGGCCTGTGCACGACGCTGGGGCATCGTCTGATGCTGTCCCGTGTGTTCTCGACTGGGGACTGACCTGGTGGCCCACTAGGTCAAGGTAACATGTCGACGGTCCGTAGAGGATGTCGAGTTGCAACAGCGGTATGTGGGCGAGCGTTATTCTGTTGGAAGACATCTGCTGGAACGTTGTTCGTGAGTGGCAGCACAACAGGTGGATCACCAGGCCGACGCCCAGTTCAGCACTTATTGTGCGCGGGATGACCAGAAGAGTGCTGCCGCCGTCACACCAGTCACAGTCCAGACCTTAAATCCAGGTGAAGGTCCGGCGCGTTTGGCACGGAGACCAACAAGCTGCGACACACGGCTGTCACCTGCACCGAGCCACAAGCAGTTTTCATAAGAAAGTTCGACGGACCTACACCCTGTCCTCCACTGAGCTCTCCCTTGACACCGCTAAGTCACAAATGGCAGTGGTTTGGGGTCAGTTCAATGCACGCTACAGGGCGCCTGGCTGGGAACTCTTCTCGAAGTCACCTATTTGTAACAATTCGTTGTGTCACTGAGGTGCCACCTGCTGCTCAAACTGCAGTTGCAGACACAGTGCGATACGCCACAGCTACACGACGGTCTTCCCTCCCGGTAGTGCCACGTGCCTGTCTCGAGCTCAGTCTTCTTCTAACCGTACATTCACTCGACCACCGCTGCCAGGAATCGTGAACACTGGCTACATTCCTGCAAAGTCTCTCTGCAGTATTGCAGAAGGAACATCCGGTTTCTCGTAGCCCTATGACACGACCTCGTTCAAACTCTGTAAGATGTTGATAATGGCGTCTTTGTCACCTTAAAGGTATTCTTGATTGCCAGCAACTCACCACGTCCAGTCTCAGAGGTAACTGTAGCGCCTCCACCATTTAAGGCGGGCACGGCGTCAAACGGGCCGACTTGGAGCAGGAGAGTCACCACAGGGCATTTTAATTTCTACTGTCTATACTTTTACAAATAAATTCATAAAACTTTGTCACCGTGACCAGGAAGGATCTAGGACTGACACTCATCGCAGTGGATGTTCAAAAACGTAGCAAAATACTTTCTTACATGTGAAATTTCTTCATTATTTCACTTATTACTGACTGCATTTGCTGCTATAGGTACACTTTTCTTCCTAAGTAAGAGAGATTCTTCGATGAATGTTTCACAGCATACAAACAGTAGTTAGATGTGTATGAAACTCTAGAATTTTCCAAATCTATTAAAAAACTGTGGAAAATTGAGATAATTAACTATAAAACTTGAGTTTTTTCTAAACATGAAGTTTAACAGTTCATTCATTTTTTCATAAATTAAATAACTTCTAGAGTTTCATACACCTGTAACTATGCTTTGTATGCTGTGTAAAAGTCATCGAACAATCTCTATTACTTAAGAAGAAAAGTGTACCTATAGCAACAATTGCAGCCAGTAGTAAGTGAAAAAATGAAGAAATTTCACATGTAAAAAAATGTGTTTTCTTACGTTTTTGAGCTTTCACTGGTATGAGTGTGAATCCTGAATCCTTCTTGGTCATGCTGTTAGTTTTATGAATTTATCTGTAAAAGTATAGACAGTGGAAATTAAAATGTCCTGTGGTGACTGTCCTGCTCCAAGTCGGTCCGTTTGACATGCTGGACCCCTTAAGATGAGAAAGGGTTAGCTTTGTTGCAATATTTCTGAGTACACAAGTTCCAGCCAGGTATGGACCTGTTGACAGTAGGTTACGCTACCAGCTGTTGCGAAGTAGAATGGAGGCCACAGGGCTGTCAAACCGCTGAAAAGAGTAAATGCAGCAGTTTGCACAGCACAAGTTACAGGCAGAAGGGCCCATTGGCCTACCTACTCAGAGTGGTGCATTAGCAAAACAGAGGAGCACAGCCGAGGATAAAAGGGCGCCGGTTCACTGGCGAGGCATTCGAGTGTGGCAGTGTGTCACACCACCGGCTACACGCAGCAGCACGTGGGGTGGCACTGTTCCAGTCGGTGGCGGTCGCCGGTTCGACCTTCTGCGGGTCCACACGGCTTCCTAATGTCGGCAGTCTTGTTGGCTTCCGACACACGCCGGAGGCACGCCGTGGCGAGGGCCGCAGATTCGGATGACGGATCAGGAGCGCTGGTTGTCGCCGCGACCTCAGCCACGTCGGCGAAGAAGCGTGCAGCGGGCCGCGCTGAGGCAGCAGATGCGGAGACCGGCGAGTCGACTGCCGGTGCACCTCGGCGGCGCCACAGCTCCGCCCGTACGAGGCCGACACACCGCAGGGCGCTGCACGGGTCGCTGAGGCAGCCATTCCGTGCCGAGCCGATTCGCAGACAGCGAAGTGGTGTCCTCAGCATTATGGGACCCGGTGACACAGACCGAGAGGAACGGGGGCACCGTAGCTGGAAATAATAAATCACTTGGGAAACTCGGACAGGTTTTAATATGCCACATCCTGACAGTTTCCAGCCTCGTCCAACATACCCTCTACATAACTAATGCTCGTAATCTTTAGAGCGTGTATTTAAAGCAAACTTGTTTTACGTCGTCAAAGTGGCGCTACCAGCCCCACTCTTATGCGAATGGCGCGAAATTTGAATAGACATCATCTCTCAGATGTAGAAACACACCCACTATCATGTCGCACAACTACTCTTTGGTGTTGCAATTGTTATTTCCGTCAGTTTATGTTAAATGTTGACTGGACTACTCTCTTTCAAATTCTAAAGGTGGCAGAGGTAAAATACAGGGATTAAAAGAGTATTCACAATTTGTACGGAAACCAGATGGTAGTTATAGGCCTCGGGCACGAAAGGGAAGGAGTGGTTGCGAATGGAGTGAGCCAGGGTTGTAGCCTCTCCCCGATGTTATTCAATCTGTATATTGAGCAAGCAGTGAAGGAAACAAACGAAAAATTCGGAGTAGGTATTAAAATTCATGGAAAAGAAATAAAAACTTTGAGGTTCGCCGATGACATTGTAATTCTGTCAGAGACAGCAAAGGACTTGGAAGAGGAGCTGAACGAAATGGACAGTGTCTTGAAAGCAAGATATAAGATGAACGTCAACAAAAGCAAAACTAGGATAATGGAATGTAGTAGAATTAAGTCGGGTGATGCTGAGGGAATCAGTTTTGGAAATGAGACACTTAAAAGTGGTAAAGGAGTTTTGCTATTTGGGGAGCAAAATAACTGATGATTGTCGAAGTAAAGAGGATATAAAATGTAGACTGGCAATGGAAAGTAAAGAGTTTCTGAAGAAGAGAAATTTGTTAACATCGAGTATAGATTGAAGGGCCAGGAAGTCTTTTCTGAAAGTATTTGTATGGAGTGTAGCCATGTATGGAAGTGAAACATGGACGATGAATAGTTTGGACAAGAAGAGAATAGAAGCTTTCGAAATGTGATGCTACAGAAGAATGCTGAAGGTCAGATGGGTAGATCACACAACTAATGAGGAGATATTAAATAGAACTGGAGAGAAGAGGAGTTTGTGGCACAACTTGACAAGAAGAAGAGATCGGTTGGTGGGACATGTTCTGAGGCAACAAGGGATCACAAATTTAGCATTGGAGGGCAGCGTGGAGGGTAAAAATCGTATAGGGAGACAAAGAGATGAATACACTAAGCAGATTCAGAAGGATGTAGGTTGCAGCAGGTACTGAGAGGTGAAGAAGCTTGCACAGGATAGAATACCATGGAGAGCCTCGTCAAACCAGTCTGTGGACTGAAGACCACAATTGTGAAGTCAGCAGTTCGAATCATTGTATACCTGGAACTACCAGTAGGCAATAAAAAAACACCATCTTTGTCTTGTTTTTCTGTTTTTCGTTCATGCTCCCAAGAAAAGTGAAACGATGGTATGGTACTAGTGGCCAGAAGACCCCGTTTGCGATTCTTCAGTCGAAGATGTAAGTCTTTGTATCTGCCGCCACTTCAGTGACTTGCGCGTGTTTGTGATTAAGAGGAAGTGAAATTATCAGGACAGCACAAACACAAACACACAGTCCCCTAGCGAAGGAAATAAACGACGTGGTGGTGACTCGAACCCTGGATTCCGCGGTGTAGAGGCAATGACGCTGACCATTACACCACAAACTTCGGAGATGCTTCAAACAAACTCTGCAGCACTGGCGATCATTTGAAAATTACCCACCATGAGTGGTTCAAAAATCCTTGGTAATACACTGGAGCGCGTCGATGTTAACCAATAGAAGTAACTGCAACCAAAAGCACTCTTCCATTTGATTTGGCTGGGAAGCGCTTAGTAGTGTCTATTGCGTAGGCTGCTGTTTGAAGGATTTAGTTGTTAAGGCATAGGATGAAGATAGTAGAGTTGACGCTGGTGGAAGAGATGACTCATTTCCCGCTTTCCTACTTGCGAGCATGTTATAGCGATACATCCTTCCCCAAAATTCATATGAAATGTCTGATACCACCTTTTTTATATGCATCTGGGTAGTTATCGGACAACTCAGTGCTTTCTAAGGCCTTTTATGTGTGTTTTTATATATATATCATTCTGTCCTATTTGATATAAAACTTGATGCTCATTGCGAAAGCATGTGGAATGTTCTGGAAGAACGTGCGTTGTCATAATTATCGGTATATTGTTGTCATTGACAAAATTATGTACGTATACTAAATTAAGTAACTAATCAAGAAATTGAAGTAATAAGTCCCTAGCAATAAATAACTAGCGACAGCAGAGATGTTAGCATGAAAAGTAAATGCTTCTAATTTACAAAATGGTAATCTAAAAATCCAATAACAGAAGACCTCACTGTCTTGAGAAACAGCTTCAGAATGATTTTTTTTGTGGAAAACTGAAGATATTACTATAAAAAATTGTCATTGAATATTGTAATATATAGCTTATTCGGCTGTAACATCAGTTTCTTTACTTTTTGTAAATTTTCATTGTAACATCAAAAGTGTACAAAATTAATAATGCTTTATTTTGGAAGTTATTGTTAAAATTCTACATAAAGCGATGCAGCGATGCTGCGAGGAGTCAGTTTTGAATTTACTTTTAGAAGTCAAAGAGATCAGTGAAGTCTGTCCGTGTTTTGTTTGCATGGCGAGTGTGCAGTTGTGATGTCAATTAATGTGAATAAATTTTGGGGAGCATGAAAATTTTCCATTCGTGCATCAGTGGACCAGGCAGAAGAAAGTTAAGTTACGTAACATTCAACATGAATCGTTGCAATGTGAGAGCACCAGTCTATTAGTAGTGAGTTAATAGTTGAAGACGACGGATGTGGTGCAAATTCAGTAGAAATTGTGAGAATATTCGCAAGCTTAGGAGGGGAATTTTCTCACCGACTGGCCGAACCAAGTGTCTGAAATTTCACGAACATAGTGCAGTATTGTTATATGATGGCACATGCAGAGGAACTAAAGAAAAACCGAATGATGCAAGCGATATATAGATTAATGATAATGGCTTATGGGGTGTTTAATGCTCTTAAGAAACAGGGTGACAATGTTTGAACTATATGAAATAAAATCGTCATAACTTGTGAACGGTTCGCGTTAGGACGTTCAAACTGCACGGCTGGCCGCGGGGCATGATAGGAATTAGTATGCGGATGCGTGTGGTTTGGTTTACCGACGAAGCCCACTTCTGTTCGGATGGATTCATCAGCAACGAAAACCGGCGCATTTGGCAGGCTGAGAATCCACATTTCGCCATCGAGAAGTCCCTTCTGCCGCTACGGGTGTGGTGTGCAACGTCCAGTCACGGAATAACTGGTGCGGTATTCCTTGATGGCGCGGTGACTACGGAGCAATACGTGAAGGTTTTGGAAGATGATTTCATCCCCGTTACCCAAAGTGACCCTGACTTTGACAAGGTGTTGTTAATGCAATACGGAGCTCGCCCCAAACGAAGCAGGAGAGTGTTTGCCTTCCTGGAAGAGCACTTTGGGGTACCCAGAGGCCACTGGCATGGGCCTCGATATGCCGGATCTGAGCACGCGCCGCTCCTCTTTGTGGGGCCGTATTAAAGGTGTGCAGCAATAACGCCAAAACCATTGCTGAGCCGCAAACAGACATTAAGGAGGTCATTGACAACAACAATATACCGACACTTCAGCGGGTCATGATGCAGAATTTCGCTGTTCAAATGGTTCAAATGGCTCTGAACAGTATGGGACTTAACATCTTAGGTCATCAGTCACTTCCATAAAAGGCTACATCCATACAAATACTTTCAGAAACGACTTCATGACACTTCAATCTATACTCGATGTTAACAAATTTCTCTTCTTCAGAAACGCTTTCCTCGCCATTGACAGTCTACATTTTATATCCTCTCTACTTCGACCATCATCAGTTATTTTGCTCCCCAAATAGCAAAACTCCTTCACTACTTTGTCTCATTTCCTAATCTATTTCCCTCAGCATCACCCGACTTAATTCTACTACATTCCATTATCCTCGTTTTGCGTTTGTTGATTTTCATCTTATATTCTCCTTTCAAGGCGCTATCCATTACGTTCAACTGCTCTTCCAAGTCCTTTGCTGTCTCTGACAAAATTACAATGTCATCGGCGTACCTCAGAGTTTTTATTTCTTCCCCATGGATTTTAATGCCTATTCCAAATTTTTCTTGGAGTGTAGATGGTCTGAGAAATGCAGTCAACGCTTTAACGAGTCAGAGGAATTCCCTGAAGATTAATATCTAGAATGTCCGGAGGTTTTCTCTCAAACCCGATCTGCAGTTCACTGGTTACAGTGTGTAGCGTGTTGTTCAGTTTACAACATGTGTGCTCTTTGTGGAAGAAATGAAAAGCACAAGCGCCGAAAGTTACTGTTATACGAAAGGAGAATAACACTTACTCTCTCGAAATTTATTTTCTTGTTTAGTCACCTATTTATCACCAATTACATTTCATTTTACGTTTATTTCAGTTACCACAAGCGTTTATAAAGGTTAAGTGTTGTTTGGACCCCTCTCTTGTTTACATTCACTTCAAATAGTAATGCAGGCTTTTGATGCTAGTTTGAAACTAGTAAGCGAGTCTTGTCTTTATAATTATAAGAAACAGTTCCAAACGAACACAGAAGGCCCAAAGAACCTGGTACCCCTGCCTAAATCGTGTAGGCGCCCGCAAGCACGCAGAACTGCCGCAACACCACGTGACATGCATTCCATCAACGTCTGACGTAGTGTTGGAGGGAACTGACACCACGAATCCTGTGGGTCTGTCCATAAATGGGGAAGAATACGAGGGTGTGGAGGTCTCTTCTGAACAGCACGTTGCAAGGCATCCTACATTTGCTCAATAATGTTCATGTCTGAGAAGTTTGGTGGCCAGCGGAAGTGTTTCAACTCAGAAGAGTGTTCCTGGAGCCACTCTGTAGCAATTCTGGACGTGTGGGGTGTCGCATTGTCCTGCTGGAATTACCCAAGTCCGTCGGAACTTATAGTGGACATGAAGGGATGCAGCTGATCAGATAGAGTGCTTACGTACGTTTCACCCGTCAGAGTCGTATCTAGACCTATCATGGGTCCCATATCACTCCAACTGCACACGCCCTACACTATTACAGAGCCTCCACCAGCTTCAACAGTCCCCTGCTGACATGCAAGATCCACGGATTCATGAAGTTGTCTCAATATCCGTACACGACCACCCGCTCGATACAATTTGAAGCGAGACTCGTCCAACCAGGCCACATGTTTCCTGTCAACAGTCCAATGTTGGTACTGACGTGCCCAGGCGAGGCGTAAAGCTTTGTGTCGCGCAGTCATCAAGGGTACACGAGTGGGCCTTCGGCTCCGAAAGCCCATAGCAATTATGTTTCATTGAATGGTTCGCACGCTGATACTTGTTGATGACCCAGCTTATAAATCTGCAGCATTTTGCGAAAGGGTTGCACTTCTGTCACTTTGAGCGATTCTCTTCAGTCGTCGTTGGTCCCGTTCTTGCAGGATCTTTTTCCGGTCGCAGCGATGTCGGAGATTTTTAGGTTTTACCGGAGTCCTGATATTCACGGTACACTTGTGAAATGGGCGTACGGGAAAATCCCCACTTCATCGCTACTTCGGAGATGCTGTGTACCATCGCTCGTGCGCCGACTGTAATACCATGTTCAAACTCTCTTCAATCTTGATAACGTGCAACTGTAGCAACAGTAACCAACCTAACAACTACGCCAAACATTTTTCGTATTAAACAGGCATTGCCGCCCGCAACACCGTATTCTGTGTGTTTACACATCTCTGTATTTGAATACGCATGCCTATACCAGTTTCTTTGGCGCCTCATTGTATTATCATAAGTCATCTCTCTTACCCATGGTCTGTCATCTTACCTGCCGTAGGAGGATAGATGGTAAAATACAGTCTTTTTGGATACTGTATAAAATTCCAATTTCATTGATCTTTTTATGAAAGACGAGAAATGTATGCCAGACATTTGGCAAGAATTTATGCCTTTACACATGCACTTCTACAGGACTTAGACAATGTTTTCGAAATATGCATCATCTCTTCTCGCTTTATCCTAAACGACATTGTGAACTAGTATTCACACTTTTTCTAATATCTAGCTTAGTTTGTTTTTATTATCTCACCCTCTACTTGTGAAATGGGTTAGCTGGGAGTGGTGACGTTCATGGACACCTTTCCCCTCCCCTTTCCTCGCCTTGCTCTGATCATACTGTGGAGAAGAAAACTTTGTTCTGACAAAGAAAAGACAGAAATAACAACACAAGATACGATGACCATAAGGAAAAATATAATCCTCTACGACGATTAGCCTGATACCAATACTGGTCCATAAATATCTTCATACACGATACATTTGTCTGCTGTCAACGTGAGGTTTCTGTTTTGTATATTCATATTTTCATTTATCTGACAGAAGAAGATAACCACGTCTTCAGGTCGATTCCTGCTTTGGCATGCAGGTATTATCAGTGCAATTCAGTGGAAAAGGTATTCGCGGTAAGTAGCGCATCGAATTATTCTGTAACGAGCCACTGAGGACAATGGTTCTACACATTAAACACTCAGCCAACAGTCGTGTTTGAATTATGACAGTTTGTTGGAAAACTTGGTCTCACCGTGTATTTTCTCTTCGTGTAGTTCGTGCATCAGGTCTTAACCGATTTATATTCAGAAGTACGTAATTTCTTTTTTCTTCCGAGCGGTGTATCCGCGTGGTCTCAGGCGTCTTGCCATCCCCCTCGGAGGTTCGATGATGATGATGATGATGATGATGATGATGATGTTCGGTCCGTGCGCAATTAGCAGCACCCTTACAAATTCCCAACCTTTGCTCGACCCAATCTCGCCACCTTCATGAATGATGATGAAATGATGAGGCCAACACAAACACCCAGTCATCTCGAGGCACGTGAAAATCCCTGACCTCGCCGGGATCGAACCCGGGACACAGTGCTCGGGAAGCGAGAACGCGTCCTCGAGACCACAAGCTGGACCGGAGGTTCGAGTCCTGACTCGGTCATGGGTGGGTGTGTTATACTTAACGTAAGTTAAGTTAGATTAAGTAGTGTGTAAGCCTAGGGTTCGATGACCTCAGCAGTTAGGTTGCATAGGAATTTACCACAAATTTCCAAAGTTTTCTTTATTGTTCCTTCATGGTTGTTAAGAAAAATTGGAGAGAAACTACTCCTTATAAAACACGCTGTCTGATTAGTTTTCTTTTGCCCAAACGTGTTTCAGCACATTTATGTACTATCGTCATCAAGAGTTTAGTTTATTTTCTTTCTTATAATTATTATTACGTATTAACCATTACGTGAATTTTTGGCTTCAAAGTTATTCCGATGAGCAAAACATCAATAAATAAGCTGCACAGTGCGGAACTGTATCAGATGGTTTTCTGAAGTCAACGAAGGCGGCATCAAACTGTCTGATTTTGTCTGTACCTCTCCATTTGATCAGAGGATTTCTGAATCCCACACGAGTTCTCGCACAGCCGAGAATGTCGCTGCGTCACGTACATTACATGTTAAGGAGCACGAGACAAATTTACAACTATCTGTACCAGATAACAAAGGAGCAGGCACTAAATACCCGCTGATATCACAAATGAAATTTATGAGTCTCTACAGCCGAGGTCGAGAAAGTTATGTATGTAGGATGCCCTACTTAAAAATCAGCGGACGGAGCGGTTCGCACATTGAACTTGCGTTCAGTAGGAGGTGAGCTAAACTTCTGTCTGGCCATCAAGACGCAATTTTTTCTTGGCATCATGGGAACGACATTTCCCGCGACATCATTCAATAAAATATTCCCGGTATTCTTCCCGCGACAAATCAGCATAAAAGCTCGATTTTTGAACCATAGCCTCCATCACATCCGTCAGGAAGAACTGCCATCGTGCTACCACATATCGTGTTGACTTTTGCGAAGACAGTGGTGCTCTTTGGAATGCAAGGCGGACATAAAACTAGTAGTATACATAATGTAACTTAGAGCGCCGTGTGAGGTGTGTGCACAACTGTGTAATGGTCTAATTTCCAAATTAGTGCCCGAGACCTAACAACTTTTCATCATTGCTTAAGATTAAAACATATGACATATCAGCTCTGCACATGTGTCTCTAACTGTATATGGAAAGTAATATACAAACGTGAGGCCTATCTGTTGCTCTTTTCTACATTCAAATAACTTTGAAGCAAAAATTTCACATAACCGCAATTTGTTAATGTGTAATAATACACTCCTGGAAATGGAAAAAAGAACACATTGACACCGATGTGTCAGACCCACCATACTTGCTCCGGACACTGCGAGAGGGCTGTACAAGCAATGATCACACGCACGGCACAGCGGACACACCAGGAACCGCGGTGTTGGCCGTCGAATGGCGCTAGCTGCGCAGCATTTGTGCATCGCCGCCGTCAGTGTCAGCCAGTTTGCCGTGGCATACGGAGCTCCATCGCAGTCTTTAACACTGTTAGCATGCCGCGACAGCGTGGACGTGAACCGTATGTGCAGTTGACGGACTTTGAGCGAGGGCGTATAGTGGGCATGCGGGAGGCCGGGTGGACGTACCGCCGAATTGCTCAACACGTGGGGCGTGAGGTCTCCACAGTACATCGATGTTGTCGCCAGTGGTCGGCGGAAGGTGCACGTGCCCGTCGACCTGGGACCGGACCGCAGCGACGCACGGATGCACGCCAAGACCGTAGGATCCTACGCAGTGCTGTAGGGGACCGCACCGTCACTTCCCAGCAAATTAGGGACACTGTTGTTCCTGGGGTATCGGCGAGGACCATTCGCAACCGTCTCCATGAAGCTGGGCTACGGTCCCGCACACCGTTAGGCCGTCTTCCGCTCACGCCCCAACATCGTGCAGCCCGCCTCCAGTGGTGTCGCGACAGGCGTGAATGGAGGGACGAATGGAGACGTGTCGTGTTCAGCGATGAGAGTCGCTTCTGCCTTGGTGCCAATGATGGTCGTATGCGTATTTGGCGCCGTGCAGGTGAGCGCCACAATCAGGACTGCATACGACCGAGGCACACAGGGCCAACACCCGGCATCATGGTGTGGGGAGCGATCTCCTACACTGGCCGTTCACCTTTGGTGATCGTCGAGGGGACACTGAATAGTGCACGGTACATCCAAACCGTCATCGAACCCATCGGTCTACCATTCCTAGACCGGCAAGGGAACTTGCTGTTGCAACAGGACAATGCACGTCCGCATGTATCCCGTGCCACCCAACGTGCTCTAGAAGGTGTAAGTCAACTACCCTGGCCAGCAAGATCTCCGGATCTGTCCCCCATTGAACATGTTTGGGACTGGATGAAGCGTCGTCTCACGCGGTCTGCACGTCCAGCACGAAGGCTGGTCCAACTGAGGCGCCAGGTGGAAATGGCATGGCAAGCCGTTCCACAGGACTACATCCAGCATCTCTACGATCGTCTCCATGGGAGAATAGCAGCCTGCATTGCTGCGAAAGGTGGATATACACTGTACTAGTGCCGACATTGTGCATGCTCTGTTGCCTGTGTCTATGTGCCTGTGGTTCTGTCAGTGTGATCATGTGATGTATCTGACCCCAGGAATGTGTCAATAAAGTTTCCCCTTCCTGGGACAATGAATTCACGGTGTTCTTATTTCAATTTCCAGGAGTGTAATTATCGGAAATAAATAAACAAAGAAACTGAAACATGTTTGTGTAAAAGAAAGCTAATCAAACAGTGTTGTATAAGGCGAAGTTTCCCTCCAATTTTTCTTAGTCTACATCGACATCTACATCTACATACATATTCCGCAATCCACCATACGGTGCGTGGCGGGGGGGTACCTCGTACCACAATTTGCATCTTCTCTCCCTGTTCCACTCCCAAACAAAACGATGTGAAAATGACTGCCTATATGCCTCTGTACGAGCCCTAACCTCTCTTATCTTATCTTTGTGGTCTTTCCGCCAAATATAAGTTGGCGGCAGAGACTCCCACCTGAGTTCCTGAAGCATTTCCGTAACACTCGCGTGACGATCAAACCTACCAGTACCAAATGTAACAGCCCACCTCTGAATTGCTTCTATGTCCTCCCTCAATCCGACCTTATAGGGATCCCAAACGCTCGAGCAGTACTCAAGAATAGGTCGTATTACTGTTTTATAAGCGGTCTCCTTTACAGTAACCATGGAGACGAATAAGTAAGAGCTACAGCATTCAAAGATGATTACGTACTCCTGAATATAAATCAGGTGGCATCTGATGTACTAGCTACACAAAGCGACAATACGCCGTGGGACCAAGATATTCCGACAGATTGTCATTGGTTATACACCATTACTTGCTGATTCTTTTAATGTACAGAGCCACTGGTTCCCAATGGCTCGGTGAGGAATAATTCGTTCTGATAGTTACCGCAAATACCTTTGCGACCAGAAGGGGCGTTATCTATGCCTTCTGACTTATTTGTTCCGAATTCTAGCAAACCTCTTTTAAAGTCTAATATTGGACCCGCTAGTGATTCCACATTAACTTCTATTTCTCCCTCTGCGACATCAGTACACATTTCTTACCCTTCGCATAGGCATTCAGTGTACTCTTTGGACCTATCTGCTTTCTTCTCAGCGCTTAACACAGTAATTTCTCTTGCGTTGTCAATGTTGACGCCATTGTTTTTAATTACACCGAACGCTGTTTTGACTTTTCGATATGACGAATCTCTCCTTTCGACTACGTTTTTCTTTCCGGTTGCTTTACATTTTTTCTGTAGACAATTCGCTTCATCTTCGCTGCTCTTCCTGTATTTCACTGCTTAGAGACTTATATTATTGCATTCCTGTCTTTTCCTGATTATGATCGTATTTCCTCATTTCGTCGATCAAATGAAGTGTTTTTCTGCGCAATCCACCTTTCGTGACTGCCCTTTGTAGGGATGTCCATTGTTCTTCAGCTGAACTACCTACTATGAGACTCACTATCGCCGTATCTACCGCTTCAGAGAGCTTCAGACGCACTTCATCGTTATTCAGTGCGTCAGACTCCCAGACCAGCTGGCTAGCCGCGCCGTCTAACACGCCGCTTCCCCAGCGAGAGGTCCCCACCATGAATCCGGCCGGAGGACTAGTGTCGAGGTCCGGTGTGCTGGCCAGCCTGTGGATGGTTTCTAAGGCGGTTTTCGTTCTGCCTTGACGAACGCGGTCTGGTTCCCCTTATTCCGCCTCAGTTAGAGTATGTCGGCGATTGCTGCGCGAACACTGCCTCCACGTACGTGTACTCCATAATTACTTTACCACGCAAACATTTGGGGCTACACTCGTCTGGATGAGACGTTCGCGGGTGGACGGGTAGGGGGAGGAGGCTTTGTCAATGGGGGCCGATCCGTACAGTAACCCTGGGTTCGCTGTGGGGCGCCGGTGGGGTGGGTGGACTGCTGTGGCCTGTTGTGGGGTTGTGGACCACTGAGAGCTACGGCGTGACGAAGCCTCTCCGTCGTTTCTAGGTCCCCAGTTCAATACGCAATACACACGTCAGAATCCGAGCAATATGCGTACCAATCCTCCCTAACGATCAGTTACGCTTTAGCCAACTCTTCGTCACTACTATTAGGGGCAGTCAAACGAAAACTCGACAGCTGGAAAAAGGTAAGTATACTGTTTATTATTTCAAAAGCAATTCCCACAACTGTTGATAAATTTATCCCACTGTGAGACAAGACAATCAGTGCCTTCATGGAATAAGACTTGCAGTTGCCTGGAGAATTTTGATTGTATCTCGGCGTGCTCCTCTTCATCCGAAGCAAATCGACGGACTCGAATGTCATTCTTCAGGGCTCCAAAAATGTGGAAATCGGATGGGGAGAGATCGGGACTGTATGCAGGATGTGCGAGGGCGAGACTTCTGCAGCTTTTTCGAAACAACCTTGTCGCCACATGAGCGGGCGTTGTCATGCAGCAACATGGTGCCGTCCGTCTACACACTCGGGCGTTTGGACTTAAATTTTTGCATTGTGCCCACGGACCGCTGCGCGTTAATTGAGTCACCGTCTTCCAAGAATTCACTGAGCAACGGGCCTCGCAGTCAAAGAACTAGTGGGAAGCTGTTGTTTGGACTGCGCTCCACAAGTTTCGCTCAGAAGGCCTTACGTATTCTTCAGAGAGTCCCGATCGCTCGCCATTTGATTTCCATATTAGTGGAGGCCCGGTGAAAGACAACTGTGACCGGCGATATGCTTCCGATGAAGAGGTACGCCCTTGGGGATTATCATGGATCCGCAGGCACCTGCAAACACTTTCCCCTGAACACACTTTCTTGTCTCACAATAGGATAAATGTGTTTACAGTTGAGAGCATTACTTTTGAAATAATAAACAGTTTACTTCCTTGTTTTGATGTATCTGGTTTTCATTTGATTGACGGTTGTAAACTGTGGCGGGCCGGGGTGGCCGAACGGTTTTAGGCGCTACAGTCTGGAACCGCGCGACCGCTACGGTCGCAGGTTCGAATCCTGCCTCGGGCATGGATGTTTGTGATGTCTTTAGGTTAGTTAGGTTTAAGTAGTTCTAAGTTTAGGGGACTGATCACCTCATATGTTAAGTCGCAAGAGTGCTTAGAACCATTTCAACCATTTTTTTTTTTTTTTTTTTTTTTTTTTTTTTTTTTTTTTTTTTTTTTTTTTGTAAATTGTGATCGGACTGTATCCACTCGTGGGCACGCTTTACAATCCAATATCTTATTTGTGAATGTCTTTCTGAGTGTCATGTTATCTAGCTGGAGTCTTCTCGTGTCTCCAGCCTTTCCAAAGTATACCTCCTGTTTCGCAAATTTTAAGTATTGTATTCGCTGTTACTAGATTAAATTTATTGCAGAACTCAGTTTGTCTTCCTCCTTTCCTATTCCTATTACCAACCCCGCATCCTCCTGCAATTCCGTTTTCTATTTCTTGTCTTCCAATTCTGATTATTAGATTTTCGCGTCATTACACATACTGAGTTACCCATCCAATGTCGTCGTAAACTTTATCTCTTCATTTTCGTCTTGGTACAAATGACTCTGAGCACTATGGGACTTAACATCTCAGGTCATCAGTCCCCTAGAACTTAGAACTACTTAAACCTAAATAACTTAAGGACATCACTCACATCCGTGACCGAGGCAGGATTCGAACCTGCGACCGTAAATTTTCGTCTTGTGCCGTCAGCATATTTATGTAATCTTTTATCTTTGACGTTAGTTTGCTGTTGTTTCTGTTGTGAATAAGCCAATCACTGAACTGTTCACAATAACTAACTGTCTGTCTCATATTTCTGTTTATGATTAAAAATACGCCCATTACAATAGCTATACAACCCCAAACCTTTATCTTCTTTGTATTACGTTTATCTTCATAACGGTAATATTTAACAGCAATTCCAACAGAAATAATAAGGAAATGATTGTGACAGACATTACTTTTCAGAACTGCATTAGGCCAACCAGTCGATGTAAACTATGGCCTACAACGTCATGCCCTAATTATAAAATTACCGGTCGCTGTGGACGAGCGATTCTAGCCGCTTCAGTCCGGAACCGCGCTGCTGCTACGGTCGCCGGTTCGAATTCTGCCTCGGGCATGGATGTGTGTGATGTCCTTAGGTTAGTTAGGTTTAAGCAGTTCTAAGTCTAGGGGACTGATGCCATCGTGTTTAGAGCCATTTTAACCATTTTTGAATTATAACGTAGCAAACCCGACAGACGTTGTCCTGCATGATATTTCAAGCGATTAGGATAGCAAACAAAGTATGAAAGACAAATAATGTAATAATTTCATTATTCTTTATTTTGAAATAACATCAATTTTTCTAAAAACAATTCGTTATAATCAATAATGTTTGTTTAATTTTATCTAAATGCGAGTTGATGAACAATATATTCAGTCAAGTCCTGAGGAGTATAAATGAATAAACATGACGGTTTTCTAACGTGAGAACACGCCACATATAATTGGACATATGAAAAGACCGAATTTCTTAGATCGAACCCAAAAAATGCTTCAAATGGCTCTGAGCACTATGTGACTTAACTTCTGAGGTCATTATTACCCTAGAACTTAGAACTAATTAAACGTAACTAACCTAAAGACATCACTCACATCCATTCCCGAGGCAGGATTCGAACCTGCGACCGTAGCGGTCTTGAGGTTTCACACTGTAGCGCCTAGAACCGCACGTCCACCCCGGCCGGCAGATCCAACCCAAAAATCGACATTGTTTGACCTCTGACTTATTAATAGTCATGGCAAATGCCAAGCGAATTGGAAATTGAAGACGTCTGAATGGAATGGGTGAGTTGAAGGGATCACTGGGATTCGTGGCAGGAAAACAACTTCACTTTCAAATTTGCGTTCAAAATTGTAACTTCAAGAACATTGCCCATAATTTTTTTGTGACTAATCTTGTATCGTTGCATAGCTTAGGTGCATTTAAATTCCGAAGCAAAGTGACAGGTGAACCAATTTTTAACACCAAGTTATGTGGTGGCATTCCTGGTAAATCCAGCGAATTAAAAAATGCGACAGGATTGTTGACTGCTTCGTCAGGATCGGTAAAAGTGTCGATCGGCAAAGACTGTTGTATTTTGAAGTTAATAGCGTCAACGTCGATATTTTTTGCGGATAAACTTGATCGTTCACGAAGCCATGTATTATTAATATAATTAGCTTGTAAATCTAGAAATATGCTTTCAATCAAAGCATCTTTCGTATTTACCATGTTACAGAAATGTCTGGCAATTTGATGCGTTGTGTGTCTCCATGTAATAGTATTGTTCCATTTGTAATATTGGACAATTGTTCGGAGAATTATAGTACCAATGGATCGTTTTGCAGTTGAACACGTATATTTGTGTTAAGACGTAATGTACTGACATTTCGCCATAGATAAGATTGTTTTATACATGCGTTAATTTCATCCGCATATGTAGCACGTGGAATGACCGGCAATGTCTGTCTAAAATCACCGGAAAGCAGCAGTAAGTCACCACCGAAGAGCCTGGTGTTATTATTTAGATCTTTCATTATTCTATCGAGAGCCTCAAGTGAATGCTTGTGGGCCATAGTGCATCATCCCAAATAATAATTTTGCATTTTTGCAAAACTTTAGCCGTACTGGAATGCTTTTTCATGTTGCACACTGCATCCGGATTTGAGTGAATGTTCAACGGGAACTTGAGTGCTGAATGTGCTGTCCGTCCGCCATCAAGCAAAGTGGCTGCAATACCTGATGAAGCAACTGCTAACGCAATATTATTTTGTGATCGAATGCGCGCAAGTGTTAGTGAGATGAAAAACGTTTTTCCAGTGCCACCTGGTGCGTCCAAAAAAGGAAAAAAGAATCCACCTTGTTCTGCTGCAACTGACAAGTTAATTCGATATATACATTCTTCTGTTCATCGCCGAGTAGTTGCTCATTATTTTGAACGAAAGTAGTTAAAGAGACCGTACTAAACTGTTGTTCGCGCTGAATCTCGCTGTTAATGATCTCTGTTGCTGGGCGGTTAGGTGAGGGCATACCAAAATGAATGAGCGGCATATTCGAAATCAGAATGAAAAAATCTTCAATCTTTATTAGCGCCTCGTTATATATTTCCGGCGAAGGTCGATATTGGGATCTTGATCAGCTATCCGAATGCGATGCAGAATGTCTTTGCTCAAGGAATCCTTATACTGGTCCGAGAGGACAGAAGCTTGAGATGGAAAACATGTCGTCAATAATATGGCGAATTTGATGAGGAGAGGAACTGAATGCTGCATCTGTAAGTGTAATATCCCAATGGTTGTCATCTTCCAGCAAATGTAATTCGCGACACACGTCATGATATGTGTCGTACAAAATGCCTTTGACTGTTCGCAAGTATCGGAAGGACGTCGGTCCAGGAATATTAACCAACAATAAGCGCAAGAAGAAACACTCGCGTTGCTTTGGATGGACTGTGTATAATCGTATTTCCCATAAATATGCCATTGTACCCTTCAACCGGAACACCTCTCTTTCGTGGTTCCCACTTTTTTGACTGTTTGCTCCATGTGAAATATCGTGGCACATCAGTATACACTAATGTCTTTGCGAACTGACCAGGAATACCTGGTCGGTTGCTTAGTTCGAAAAACTCAGTTAATGTTGTTTTTGGGGAAATTGATGCACGTTGTAGAGCAGTCTCTTCCGTGGAAAAAACACGCTGTCCGTTTGCAAGGTGCACGGCAAAATGTATAACAGCAGGGTCTCTTTCGTGTATCGGAAAACCCAAAATATTCCAAACTGCTTCACTGCTGCTGATATATCGGCCCATTTGATACCACGTTATTTCATAGTTTTCGTTAACATTGTGAACAGCAAATACAGCCATATCACTGCCCTGATGGACATATTTGCATATATATTTTATGAACTTCACCGAACTGCAGAGCTCAATGTTTATGCGTGCTTTGTAGATTTTATACAGCAATGGTGAATACGGAACCACCGAGTGACTGTCAATGTCAACTGTTGTACCGTTTGACATGCGTAATTGACGTGATTGACCACCATGGTCCGTTTCTCTACGACCATACGATGGATAACCATCGATATTAGTGATTCAATTATACAATATACGTTTCGTATATTTTCCATTGTCCATGCACGGCGCCGTCATGTTTATAGCACCGCATGGACCATGGATCATGATAGCGGTAACAATATCATACAATTCTTGATCGATATTCCGATCCGGAATTTCTGATGAGATAATTTTATCAATTTCTTCAGACTGTATTTAGTCGACTAACTAAACATACGCGTGTGGCAAACGTCGTTTTTGCAATTCAACAGAATACAGTCAGCAACGTGTTTTGCCAAATACAAAGGAATGTATAATCAAGTTCATCAACGATGTTAACTTTTGTCTGAAGACACGTGCAGTGATATCGTGCCGATCGATTGCAGTTTGACCTGGCAATAACGCAATTTTAATTTCATCCCATTTTGGATTACACGTAAATGTAATGAAGAAATCTGGTAGTTCGTACGCGCGCACAAAAGTCATGGCGTGTTGAATATATTCTTGTATGACGTGGGCTACCAATATATGATGATGGAAGAATATATGAAGTACCGATGTCGTTGATATTAGTTATTTCATCTACGTTACCAACGATAGCATCACTCAAATGAATGTATTCCTCAGCCTGAAGTAGCGCTTGATTATACCTGATGTGTCGTAATCGCTCCCTTTCAATTTTCGCATACATATCAACGATATATTGATGAAACAGCTGGCGGCATCGGAGAATATTATTGTCTTCATTGGCACGAATCGTCAACCGATATGCGTAGAAGTTCATAGCGCTCATTTTCTTGCTGGTTTCTGAACCTGCGAAGTAAAAATATAAGTAAGACAAAAAGAAATTAATCGTGCATAAAAATAAAATATTAGATAATGGCATGTGTAGATTGTATCTGTTGCTGAATTTCTTTGATTGATATTTAAATGATATCCATCTTCTTCTTCCCAAAATATCAAGCGATGACTGTCTTCAATCGTATGCACTGTATTATCTCTGCGTTGGATTCATATATCTCGACGTTCAAATGCGTCGCCGACCACAACAACTGCAACCTCATTAATGGTCGGTGCATTATATCGGCCCGCGTGCTGCCCAGATGGTACTTTGTCTGCTTTGATGACGATTGTATAGTTGTCGTTTTGCAATCTGTTTGAAACTGTAGTGAACAACTGGACCAACTGGTTGTGATTCTGTAAAAACGGTTGTAAAATACCCACAGTTTCTCGCTCCTCCATCTGCTCGATATGGTTGTACAGGCAGCGTGCGTTCATTTGCTGCTCGTCGTCACCCATGAAGTAGATTTGTAGAAATTGTGAATCGGTATCAGGCATTGGCATTAAAGAACCAATTTGACGATACACTTGGCCCTGAATCTTAAACGTTGATTGAAAATTGCGATCGTCCTCTTTCTGAACGATTTTTGTTGCTCCAGATGATGTCATTTGAAAGTACTAATTGATATTGCGAATTTTAGGCAAAAACGATTTAGATTGAGATGTAGCTCCAGCCAATCGTGTTTTCAATGGTTGTGGCGGCGAATTCAGTGGTGGCAATACAACTTTTCCAGACGCGCGTAAGAAAGCGGTCGATTCACCTTTGTATTTGAGTGCTTTACAGTGTTGCGTTGTTTGTTCATAGCACCGATTACAATTTGAGAGTGTGACGAAGAGTCGATGCCCGACTCATATTCAACCGCAGGGCGAAGTGTGATGCACGTGTCCATGCGCGATACACTTGCAGACGCTGTTGTCCACGTGTTCTGAATGTGTCGGTGATTCGTTGACGGGCCATTCTTTGTCTCAATGCATTAGCTCGAAGGCGTTCTTTGCGTTGCTTCTGACTTTCATTACCATGTCTGATTGCAGCCCGCTTTCTTAAATTTTCGTTGTCCGTCAATTCATCTTCTGCCGATCTACTTAACCGACGGTTCTAGACTAATTGTGAATTCCGAGTCTGTCGACCAATATTTCCTCCTCGTCCACGAAGAGGCGGCATTGTTTTATGTAAGTAACTTAATATTCACTGAAACGCGACACCTGAAATATCAAAAGACACCGTACAAAAAGATTACAGTGTCAAAATAATGAAACACACTTAATATAATACACTCAAATTAAAATGTCGAAAAATAAACGAAATCCTATGCACGTAACTTACATCTGAATATAATACGCCCTATATTGCACACAAAAATGCAACGCCACCTACCGTGCTGACTTCAGAATGTATATCATCCAGGCCCCCACTTGAATTTATACACAAAAATCCATTCAAGTCTATCCAGCCGTTTAGTTGCAGTATAGATAAATAACCTAGATACCGACTGCAGCGCCATCTGCCGGGCTAATTTGTGAATCTGAACCATCCAGGGCGCCACTCAAACGCATACAAAAAAATTCATTCAAATCGGTCCAGCCGTTTAGGAGTAGTTAAGTGACATACACACGTACAGCAGAATTATATGTATAAAGATAAGAAACGAAATAACAGAACTAAAGCATTTCACCTCTAGGAGATAGGTCACTATTAAAAATGCCAAGATACCGCAAGGTGCGACTCTTTAACTCCAATACCGCTTCCAGGAACCGCCCCACGCTGGAAAATAAAAACTCTGTGATGATGACGGTCTTATATTCCGACTTCATATCGCTTACTGACGCACTTAAAAGAAGGGAGGGGGTGTGTGCTTCAGGTTGTCGCTTCTGATCTTCCGGTAGGAGACAATCGCTTACTTCTTCTAGGTTATATGTGCTATCTAGTAGTCTTACACCTGCCTCTAGTTACAAGTATAAATTTTGTCCTGTATTTCCTTACCATCGGCCAACGATGCTACTCCCTGCAGACAACAGGCTCATCAGCGAACAGTGTGATAATTCTTGTTAATGGTGTGGCCCTGGGTATTCTGCTAAATTGTTCTTTCCACATTATGGGTAATCTTTTCGACGACCGATCCACCTCTCTTCTTCAGGTGCGGCAAACGCCAGATTTCTGGGAGTCCATAATTAAGGAGTCTATACAGGTTGAAATGTATTTAAACTGACAAACTCTGGGAGTTGTAGGGGACATCAAAACAAATATTTTTCCATAATGTCAGTTTTTGCTATTAGGAGTATTTGAACCGGTAGACGAATATTTCTCTGGCTGCAAATTAATTAAACCAACAAACACTTTTGCATTTTTTATGACCAAGAGACAACCCAATTTCAATTACAGTAGCTTTTCAAAAATTCCTCCATTGACACGTAACCAGAGGTTACACCGTCGGATCATGTTCTGTGTGACACGGGCAAAATCCCCAGGAGTATCCTGAATTCTTCCTGCTGCTGCTACTATCCGGGCAAACAGATCCTCTTCTGATGCAACAGGAGTTGCGCAAACAAGGTTGCGCATCTCTCCCCACACAAAAAAGTCCAGAGGGGACATATCTGGGGATCGGGCAGGCCACGGTACAGGACCACCTCTGCCAGTCCACGTTACTGGGAACCGTCGGTCCAGGAGTCGACGCACACGACGACTGGAATGTGCCGGCGCCCCGTCATGTTGGAACCACATGCGTTGTCTTGTAGGGAGCGGCACGTCTTCCAGCAATTCTGACAATGCCCTAGCGAGAACATTGTAATAGTTCCTGCCATTTGATGGCCTAGGTAGCAGATACGGCCCAATTAAACAGTCCCCAACCGATCCACATATTAACGAAGAACCGCACCTGATGGCATGTCGGTTATCCTCACTCCAAACATGCGAATTATGCGTGTTGAAGACTCCATCACGCCCGAACGTTGCTTCATCGGTGAACAACACAGAGGATAGAAATGTAGGATGCATTTCACACTGTTCCAGGTACCACTGCGAAAACTGTGCTTTGGGTGGATAATCAACTGGTTCCAGCTTGTGGACATGCTTACATTCGTCTGATTCGTCCCCATGTTACGTGCAATTGCACGAGTGCCGAGTGAAGGATCCCGCTCCACATGCTGCATGCAGAGTTCTTACCGTGCGACGGCGTCCCTAAATGACCCGGTCTCACGCAGACGTTGGTACACATCAGCAAAGGTCGTATGATGCGGGGTACGGCGATTAGGATATTGTCGTTGATAAACCCGCTGTACTAACTCCAGGTGTATCGCTCCATTAGTAAACAGAGACAATGCGCTACTCCATTGGTGGTCAGCAGTTGCGTACAATTGAAGATACGCCCTATAACAACTGAAGAACGTAATACGGCCACTAACAAGTAAAAAGTGTAATACGGCCTCCACCGGTTTAAATCATCCCCATAGGAAAAAAGACATTAGGGAAAAATATTTGTTTTTATGTCCCATACAACCTACCAGACTTTTTCGGTTTAAATACTTTTCACTCTGTAGAAATAATTATGTTAGAAAATGTAATAAACAGGACGAAGGTTATTGCTCGAACAGGACCTGGGTTCGGGCACTCAGTTTGTTAATTTCATCCACCAGAGTTGGAAAGCACTGAGAGAATTATATGTGTTCCACGGAATACTGGTGCGGGCTCTGATAAAACAGAAGGGTCGAAGGGCGTAGTGGGCGTTCGGAGTCGAACTCAGCTATAAACAGCGGCGCAAGGACGACAACAGTTCATAGTAACGGCAAAACTTGCAGCAGCTGAAGAAGACTTTAATGAAAGAATCCGAACAATCATTATTGTTACAAAACAATGATGCAATTATCGCTCAAAAAGGTTTCTTTGTAGTTAATCGGCGGGATAGATAGTTTAACTTATCTTTGATTTCGATTCTCAGATGTTTTTCTTAACTGATGTGCAGAATTTTAGCCATGTGTCCTCTTTCTTCTGGCGTAGACATCCGAACCCACCAGACGCTGTAGGCCATTGCTCTGACTTGTTGCTGTACGCCTATTTAATTTTCTGCTGCGTCAGCAACACAAGCGTTTATGTAAGAAAGTTATTGTGGTGGCACCTAACGGAAATGTTTCGTCTAAAATTAATGATTTCTGTTTATCATTTGGTGGACTGAGTTAATACTGGAAGAAGTCATTGTTGAGTGTTGTTTCTCATGACTAAGTTAGTTATTAATTGTGATAACATTAGCGACTGGTCACGTATGGTATTGCTGCGAGAGAGACAAATCAGTAAGGTAAGAATGACAAGAATATTTCTCTTCGCAGATACACACAGTACTGCAAAAAAAAAAAAAAAAAAAAAAAAAAAAAAAAAAAAAAAAAAAAAAAAAACCTACATTTGCAGTGAGAATAACGATCGTCATTTGACTTTCATGTGTATCAAAGCAAGATTTAATCGACATTTTTAATATCACCTCAGATGAAAGGAATTTTTTTTAAAACTAATACTTTGCTCATGTATATAGTCAATTCATTTAGAGTATTTCAGTTGGTGGCCTCTACACATAGCTGGGTCGTCTTCAGAATAACTCTAAGACAAAAAGGAAGGAAAAAAAACAGCCGACGCACAATAAAGAAATTACCCGAATGCGAGGGCAATGGGTAGGTACGATACATGTCAGACAAACAAAATGTTTACAATTTCAGAAAAACTGGATGATTTATTCAAGAGAAAGAGCTTCAAAATCTGAGCAAGTCGGTAACGCGATGGTTCCCACCTCTGGCTCTTACGCAAGCAGGTATTCAGGTTGGCACTGACTGACTGAGTAGTTGAGTTCTCTTGATGGAATCTTGCCAAATTCTACCAACTGGTGTGTTGGGTCGTTAGAATCGCTAGCTGGATCGAGGGCTCTGCCCACAATCCTCCAAAGATTCTCAATTGGGGAGAGACCCGGCAACGTTGCTGGCCAAGGTAAGGCTGGCAAGCACGAAGACAGGCAGGAACAAACTCTCAGCGTGTGCGGGCGGGCATTATTATGCTGAAATGTAAGCCGAGGATGGTACGCGATTAAGGGCGACAAAACGGAGAGTAGAATATCGTGTAGGTACCGACGTGCCGTGACGGTGCAGCGAATGAAAACCAAAGCGATGCTGCCGTGAACAGAAATGGCACCCCAAACGATAGCGCGGCGTATGGCGGGCAGCAGTCAAGACACTCTTTGCTGGTCATCGGGGCGGGCCTCGTCACTGAAGAGAGTTCTAATCCAGTGAGTGAGATTCCGGGCCGAAGACGTGTCTGCAGAAGCCCGCCATATGGCCCGACAACCACGAATTGTGGTCCGGAGTACCATTTCTCCTCATAGCGCGACCCCTATGGTCGGCTCGCCGGCAGCTGTGGCCGAGCGGTTCTAGGCGCTTCAGTCAGGAACCGCGCTGCTGCTTCAGTCGCAGGTTCGAATCCTGCCTCGGGCATGGATATGTGTTGTTCTAAATCTAGGGAACTGATAACCTCAAGTGTTAAGTCCCATAGTGCTTGGAGCCATTTTTTTTAACCCTTTGGTCGTCATCCGAGTCAGCTTTCTAGCACAGTGGCACATCCACAATATTCTACGCCTCTTTTAGTTACCCTTCATGGCAAACCATCCTGTGCTCACATTTCAGCGAAATAATGCCCTGCTGCACAGGGCCAGGGTTTTTACTGCTCGTCTTGGTGCTCTTCCCTATTGAAAACGTTTGGAGTATTATTGTCAGGGCCCTGCAATCAGCCCTGGATTTTCACGATCTAACGCCCCAATTGGACGACATCCAAAAACTCTGTCAGTGAATGCCGATCCGAATAACTGCTTGCGTAAAGCCAACATGTTATTGACTTTCTCTTGAGTAAATCGTCCATTTTTTCTAAAATTGTGGTCATATGACCATCTGTACATGTATATCCCACCTAACGATTTCCGTCAGTGGTGGGCCGTTTTCTTTTGTTTTGTTCTGTTCTGTTTATACAGGGTATTTCGCGTAAAATGCGTAATAGACCTATCAAAGTGTCTCGTGATGTTTCCTCTCCGATTGCGTGAGACATCTTCAGAGGTAAACTGGAGAACTACTGCCAGAACTCCAGGGAGCGCTGAATATATGGGCACTGCACAGGGCACCACAGTCTATCACGAGATTATCTCTGGTAGTGCCAACATTCTCGACTGAAAGTAATCGATAGTCACTCTTACGTTGCAATGTTGAAATTCAAATTTTATCTAGTTCAATAGCTTCAGCTTTTTGTTAAAATTATTGCGGTGTTTTTAAATCTCAATAGCGTCTCTATACATACGGGCATGATCATGCGACGTTTTCGATGTGACACGCTTCTTAGTGAATTCCATTTCACGATCACCTTCTTGATAAACGTGTTACGCTACGGCCGATTTATCCGTATGTCCCAGGCGGCAATTCCTCTTGTGTTCTACCAGAGGGGTGTTAAGACTTCTTTTTTTCTACCTATACAAACTCCTTGTAGTTGTGGACTGGTTTATATAGCGACCATGATAAGAATTCTTAACACCCGTGTGGTTGAACACAAGAGGAATTGCGGCCCGGAATATATGGATAAATCGGCCGTAGCGTAACATCTTTTTCAAGAAGGTGATCTACATCTACATTTATACTGCGGAAGCCACACAACGGTGTATGGTGGAGGGCACTTAACGTGCCACTGTCATTACCTCCCTTTCCTGTTCCACTCACGTATGGTTCGCGGGAAGAATGACTGCCGGAAAGCCTCCGTCGCGGTTCTAGGCGCTTCAATCTGGAGCCGCGTGACCGCTACGGTCGCAGCTTAGAATCCTGCCTCGGGCATGGATGTGTGTGATGTCCTTAGGTTAGTTAGGTTTAAGTAGTTCTAAGTTCTAGGGGACTGATGACCTCAGATGTTAAGTCCCATAGTGCTCAGAGCCATTTGAATCATTTGAACCAATATATTGGATACCTCATCCAGAAACCTGGACAGCAAGCTACACCGCGATGCAGAGCGCCTCTCTTGCAGAGTCTGCCACTTGAGTTTGCTAAACATCTTCGTAACGCTATCACGCTTAGCAAATAACCCTGTGACGAAACACGCCGCTCTTCTTTGGATCTTCTCTATCTCCTCTGTCAACCCGACCTGGTAGGGATGCCACACTGATGAGCAATACTCAAGTATAGGTCGAACGAGTGTTTTGTAAGCCACCTCCTTTGTTGATGGACTACATTATCTAAGGACTCTCCCAATGAATCTCAACCTGGTACCCGCCATACCAACAATCAATTTTATATGATCATTACACTTCAAATCGTTCCGCACGCACGCTCTAAGATATTTTACAGAAGTAACTGCTACCAGTGTTTGTTCCGCTATCATATAATCATACAATAAAGTATCCTTCTTTCTATGTATTCGCAATACATTACATTTGTCTATGTTAAGGGTCAGTTGCCACTCCCTGCACCAAGTGCCTATCCGCTGCAGATCTTCCTGCATTTCGCTACAATTTTCTAATGCTGCAGCTTCTCTGTACACTACAGCATCATCCGCAAAAAGCCGCATGGAACTTCCGACACTATCTACTAGGTCATTATTAGAACTCACTGAGACAAATGCCGTATCTAAGACTTGGCATTATCATACCCGTATGTGTCTATTGAGATATATAAACACAGTAATAATTTTAACAGAAAAGATGAAGGGGTTAAATAAAATAAAGTTTTGATGCCAATATTGCAGCGTCAGAGTGACGATCGATTACATCACTCCAGAATGTTGGCACTACCAGATATAATCCTGCAGCCGACGGCACTTGTGGTAGCCTCTACACTACTCCCTCGACTTCTGGCTACAGTTCGCCACTTTATTTGTGATGATGTCTCCCGCAGTCGGGGAGGAAACGTTAGGAGGAAGTTTTATACATCCACCACGGCCTATTAGCCCGGAAGTTTTAAGTCATGTGGATACAAGCAATGAAACGTTAGACTGCATATGGGAAATAATCACGCAGAGAAAACTCAACATTTCAGAGGATGCACTATGTGATCAAAAGTATCCGGACACCCCCAAAACATATGTTTTTCATATTAGGGGCATCTTGCTGCGATCTGATGCCAGGTACTCCATATCAGCGACCTCAGTAGTCATTAGACATCGTGAGAAAGCAGTGTGTACTGCCCCGCAGAACTCACGGACTTCGAACGCTTTCAGGTGATTGGGTCATATTTGTGTCATACGCCTGTACACGAGATTTCCACACTCCTAAGCATTTCTAGGTCTACTGTTGTCGAAGTGATAGTGAGGTGGAAACGTGAAGGGACACGTACAGCACAAAAGCGTACAGGCCGACCTCGTCTGTTGACTGACAGAGAGCGCCGACAGTTGAAGAGGGTCGTAATGTGTAATAGGCAGACATCTATCCACGAATTCCAAACTGCATCAGGATGCACTGTAAGTACTACGACAGTTACGGGGGAGGTGAGAAAACTTGGACTTCATGGTCGAGCGGCTGCTCATAAGCCACACATCAGTCTGGTAAATGCCAAACTACGCCTCTCTTGGTGTAAGAGTGTAAACGTTGGACGACTGAACAGTAGAAAAACGTTGTGTGGAGTGGCGAGTCATGGTACACAATGTGGCGATCCGACGGCAGGGTGTGGGTATGGCGAATCCCGGTGGACGTCATCCGCCAGCGTGTGTAGTGGCAGCAGTAAAATTCGGAGGCTGTCGTGTTATCATGTGGTCGTGTTTTCCTTGGAAGGGGCTAGCACCCCTTGTTGTTTTGTGTTGCACTATTACAGCACAGGCCTACATTTTAAGCACATTCCTGCTTCCCACTGTTGAAGAGCAATTCGGGGATGGCGATTGCATCTTTCAACACGAACACCTTCGGGATGTTTTGGAACACCGGCTGAGATGGATACCTCTACTCAGTGCAGAACTCCGTGACCAATGGGCTGCTATTCCCCAAGAAACCTTCCAGCACGTGATTGAACGTACGCCTGCGAGAGTGGAAGCTGTCATCAAGGCTAAGGGCGCCACGAACTTGTTAGCTATTTTCAGCCAAGTGTCCGGATACTTTTGATCGCACAGTGGAGCTCTGCTGACTCTGTTGATCAGTAGGCGTCGTACAGGAGCACCTGCGGCGGTGCTGCTGGCAGTAGCGGGCTGTGTGGGAGGCAGCGAGACAGGCGGGCAAGTAGCAGCCGCGGCGGTGCTCGGTCTGCCTTCACCGCCGAGCGCCGCAGCTGTAAAAGTGTCGCTGGGGGGGCTTTAGATAGGCAGCGCGCGACCCCTCTCTAGCGTGTGACGGCGTTTGTCGCCGCTTCCCGGCTCTTCCAGTGCGGATTCCAGGAGATTTCAGAGCGGTCGCGGGACCTGCTCCGCGCCAGAAGCTGCTCCAGCGCTGGAATCTCACCCCTTCATCAGTGCACCAATCTGGTCCCCCATCTTAGTTCTCTTTACTTATTTATTTTCTCTTGAATTTTTTTCGGATTTGATAACGCCGTTGGGCTAATAAGGGGAGGCCACAACGTTTGGGTTCAAACTTCGCACACCTTTAGGAGGCCATTAGAACAAGACAGTCTTCAAGTACACAAATCAAGAAAAGTTATGCATCACTTCGGTTCCGAGATTCCCGGAACCTGTACAGAACATTGGAGTAGAGATCAAAATAAACGTCGTTCCGCCCATTTTATTGCTTACGAAAACCGCACACTGCACGTTGTACCACCATACAGGAGACCAGTCAGCCGCAGTGGCCGAGCGGTTCTAGGCGCTACAGTCTGGAACCGCGTGACCGCTACGGTCGTAGGTTCGAATCCTGTCTCGAGCATGGATGTGTGTGATGTCCTTACGTTAGTTAGGTTTAAGTAGTTGTAAGTTCTAGTGGACTGATGACCTCAGAAGTTAAGTCCCATAGTGCTCAGAGCCAATTGAACCATTTGAACAGTAGACCTTCAGAGTTGGTGGTCCAGATTTCTGTAAACACCGGTACATCTAATACACAGTAGGAAGTCCTCTTGCATTGATACATGCCTGTATTCATCAACGCATACTATCCACAAGTTCATCAAGGCACTGTTGCTCCAGATTGTCCCCCTCCTCAACGGCGATTCTGCGTAGAACCCTCAGAGTAGTTGGTGGGTCACGCCGACCATAAACAGCCCTTTTCAGTCTATCCCAGGCATGTTCTATAGGGTTCATGTCTGGAGAACACACTGGCCACTCTATCCTCACGTCATTCACAGGATATGGTAGATTTGGGCTCGAAAACAGCAGGGAACCTCCACCTCGCTGCACTCACTGGACAGTGTGTCGGAGGCGAACGCCTGAACGGGTTGCCTCCAAACACACCTCCGACGATTGTCTGGTTCAAGGCATATGCGACACTCATCGGTGAAAAGAACCAGATGCCAATCCGGAGTGCTCCATCGGCACGTTGTTGGGCCCCTTCTGTATCGCGCTGCATGGTGTCGTGGTTGCAAAGATGGACCTCGCCATGAATACGTTGAGTGACTGTAGGACGACACAAGATGACTTGGACAGGATTTGTGATCGGTGTAAAGAATGGCAGCTAAATCTTAATATAGATAAATGTAAATTAATGCAGATGAATAGGAAAAAGAAACCTGCAATGTTTGAATACTACATTAGTAGTGTAGCGCTTGACACTGTCACGTGGATTAAATATTTGGGCGTAGCATTGCAGAGCGATATGAAGTGGGACAATCATATAATGGCAATTGTGGGGAAGGTGGATAGACGCCTTCGGTTCATAAGTAGAATTTTCGGAAGATGTGGTTCATCTGTAAATGAGACGGCTTATAAAACACTAATACGACCTATTCTTGAGTACTGGTCGAGCGTTTGGGATCCCTATCAGGTCGGATTGAGGGAGGACATTGAAGCAATTCAGAGGCGGGTTGCTAGATTTGTTACTGGTAGATTTGATCATCACGCGAATGTTACGGAAATGCTTCAGGAACTCGGGTGGGAGTCTCTGGGGGAAAAGGAGGCATTCTTTTCGTGAATAGCTACTGAGGAAATTTAGAGAACCAGCATTTGAGGCTGACTGCAGTACAATTTTAATGCCGCCAACTTACATTAGAGATATTAGGGCTCGTACAGAGGCATATAGGCAGTCATTTTTCCCTCGTTCTGTTTGGGAGTGGAAGAGGGAGAGAAGATGCTAGTTGTGGTACGAGGTACCCTCCCGAATGGTGGATTGCGGAGTATGTATGTGGACGTAGATGTAGATGTAGATCATCGGGAGTGAAGTTGGGGACATGCAGCCTACTGTGCACAGTTGGAATCAACACGACGCCCTGTGGCTGCACGAAAAGCATTATTCAATGTGGTGGCGTCGCTGTCAGGTTTCCTCCGAGCCGTAATCCGTGGGTAGCGGTCATCCGCCGCAGTAGTGGCCCTTGGATGGCCTGAGCGAGGCACGTCGTCGGCAGTTCCTGTCTCTCTGTATCTCCTCCATGTCCGACCAACATCGCTTTGGTTCACTCCGGTACGCGAGCACACTTCCCTCATTGAGAGCCATTCCTGGCACAAAGTAACAATGCGGACGCGATCGAACCGCGGTACTGACCGTCTAGGCCTGGTTTCACTACTACAACACGATCCGTGTACCTGCCTCCTGCTGGAATGAGTGGAACTCATCTGCTGTCGACACCCTCCGTCCAATGGTTGTTTAGAACTTTGGGCGGGTTTTGTGACATCTCAGAAGAGTCAAAGAGACACTGTGTGTGTGATACAATATCCACAGTCAAAGTCTATCTTCAGGAGTTCTGCGAACCGCGTTGATGCAAAACTTTTTTTGATGTGTGTAGTAAGGTGCACTACTGTGGCATTTTCGAGAAAACAGCACTAGAACTTGAAGGAATCTGTTATGTGCGTGGTGTATCTGTGCGTAGGAGCTGGACGCTAGTTCGTGGTGGTCAAGTCCAAGTGAAACGTCCACCCCAAACAAATGCGATGAACAATAACTAATATAATGAGATTAAAAAAAGTGGTTACTCTTACGGCGTATAGTCAATCGCTGGCACGCCAGTCGGAAACGAGAGAACAGAGAGGCTGTGGAGAAGACGTCAGCCAATGACACGCAGATTGACCCGTCTCCAGGACGACAAAGTGAGAGCAGCGGCCTCTGTGCGAACAGGACATAAGCGGCCGCGCCCGTTCTACCGCAGCGTCCAGATTAGCCGCTTCAAGACCAGCTACTCAGGCACTGTATATACTGAATAACGTTGCTTATTTTGCCTGTCGCACTTTTCTTGTGCACATCTGTCTAACGTAACGTACTGTCATGTACTTTTCGTAATAAAGCTCATTACTACGATTTGCTTGAATTGTTGTCTACGTCACCACGAAGGTGACGTAGTACAAAAACGAAATTTAACCGACAGGAAGAAGATGCTGTGACATGCAAGTCATAAGCTTTTCAGAGCATTCACACAAGATTGGCGCTGGTGGCGACACCTACAACGTGCTGACATGAGGAAAGTTTCCAACCGATTTCTCATACACAAACAGCAGTTGACCGGCGTTGCCTGGTGAAACGTTGTTCTGATGCTTCGTGTAAGGAGGAGAAATGCGTACCATCACGTTTCCGACTTTGATAAAGGTCGGATTGTAGCCTATCACGGTTGCGGTTTTCGTATCGTGACATTACTGCTCGCCTTGGTCGAGATCCAATGACTGTTAGCAGAATATGGAATCGGTGGGTTCAGGAGAGTAATACGGAACGCCGTGCTGGATCCCAACGGTCTCGTATCTCTAGCAGTTGAGATGAAACGCATCTTATCCGCATGGCTGTAACGGATCGTGCAGCCACGTCTCGATCCCTGAGTCAAGAGATGGGGACGTTTGCAAGAGAAAAACCACCTGCACGAACAGTTGGACGACGTTTGCAGCAGCATGGACTATCAGCTCGGAGACCATGGCTGCCGTTACCCTTGACGCTGCATAACAGACAGGAGCGCCTGCGATGGTATACTCGACGACGAACCTGGGTGCACGAATGACAAATCGTCATTTTTTCGGATGAATTCAGGTTCTGTTTACAGCATCATGATGGTCACATCCGTGTTTGGCGACATCGCGATGAACACACATTGGAAGCGTGTATTCGTCATCGCCATACTGGCGTATCACCCGGCGTGATGGTATGGGGTGCCATTGGTTACACGTATCGGTCACCTCTTTTTCGCATTGACGGCACTTTGAACAGTAGACATTACATTTCAGATGTTTAACAACATTTAATATGAAAATTTGTAAGTAAAAATGAATATTCAATAAATTAATAACTTGTTTTTCACTGAGTTTCATTTCGGTGTATTCAGTGCGGCATACGGCACGCGCAACTAACAATCATACGGCACTGCGGAGAGACATTGTGAACACCCCGTGTAAGAGATTTTTGCAAATCACGACAGGCATAGATTTTAAGAAAAACTAGAAGTTTCTTCAATTGTTTGTCGATAGTAATAAATCTTTGTTGTAATTATTAAATTTAATTAAAATAGTAAGTAGTCGGATAACATGAAATTCACTAAAACTTCATGCAAATACACACGGATTTTTTAAAATTATAATACCTGTCAAATGTCATATAAATTAAATAATATTATCAGTGGTGAAAAAAAAAAGATTAAAAATTGACTGTGTGGTAGTCCAACAATTGCGTCAATACACGTTCTCACTTGACCACAAGGGTCACTAACATTCTGCTCCTATTCACAGATACATCCACTATATAAGAGACGAGTAAAATTTCTCTTGCGATTTTCTCTAAACTGCCCGAATAGTCTACCTTACATTATGTTTTAATGGTCTACTAAAGGTGTACATAGTCTGAAGTACATCTGTGATCCTAGCCGCTTGGCCTCTCCTTGCAAGTTTAGACATATAATATCGAACATACGTACTCATAGTGTTGTCAACATGAATTTAGAAAATATCGTTCTTGTGAAACACAACTAGCTCTTTATACTAAAGAAGTAATGAGTGATATCGACATGGGCGGTCAAATTGATTCCATATTTAGAGATTTACAGGAGGCTACTGACACCGATCCGATCAAAAAACTCGTTATCGACTTGCGTACCAATGGAATATCACCTCAGTTGAGGGATTGGATTCGTGATTTCCTGACGGAAAAATCACAGTTCACACTAACTGACGGAAAATCATCGAGTAAAACAGAAGAAATATCCCGCATTCCCCAAGGAAGCGTTATAGCCACACCACTGTTCTTATCTACTCTGAAACGCCAAAGAAACTGGTATACGCAGGCGTATTCAAATATAGAGAAACGTAAACAGGCAGAATACGACGCTGAGGGGGCAACGCCAGTATAAGACAACACGTGGCTGGTGCTGTTCTTAGATCGGTTACTGCTGCCACAATGGCACATTATCAAGAGTCAAGTGAGTTTGAACGTAGTGTTAAAGTCGACGCCCGAGCGATGGGATACAGCATCTCCGAAGTAGCGATGAAGTGGGGATTTTCCCGTACAACCATTTCACGAGCGTAACGTGAATATGAGGAATCCGGAAAAACATCAAATCTCCGACATCGGTGCGGCCGGAAAAAGATCCTGCGAGAACGGGACCAACGAGGATTGAAGAGAATCTTTCAACGTGACAGCAGTCCAGCCCTTCCGCAGATTGCTGCAGATTTCAATGCTGTGCCAGTGTGCGAACTATGCAACGAAACATCATTGATATGGAATTGGAGCCGAAGGGCCACTCATGCACTCTAGATCACTGCACGATACAAAGGTTTACGCTTCGTCTGGGTCTATCAACACCGACTATGGACTGTTGATGACTGGAAACATGTTTTCTAGCCGGAAAACTCTCGTCAGATTGTACCGAGAGGATTGACGTGTACGGGTATGGATACAATTTCATGAATCCGTGGACCCTGCATGTCAGCAGAGAACTGTTTAAGCTGGTGGCGGTCTGTAATGGTGTGCAGTTTGAGTGATGTGGGACCCCTGATATGTCTAGATACCACTCTGACAGGTGACACGTACATACGCATCCCCTCTGATATTTGTATGTCCATTGTACCTTCCAACGGACTTGGCCAATTCCAGCAAGACAATGCGACACCACACGCGTCCAGAATCGCTACACACTGGCCCCTAGAACACTTCCGCTGGCCATAAAACTCCCCAGACATGAACTTTATTGAGCATATGTGGTATGCCTGGCACTGTGCTGCTCAGAACAGATCTCCACTCTTGCGGATTTTATGGGCAGCCCTGCAGGATTCATGGTGTGAACTCCCTCCAGCACTACTTCAGACATTATTCGAGTCCATGTGACGTCGTGTTGTGGCACTTCTGCGTTCTCGCGTGGGCCCTACACGATATTAGGCTGGTGTGTAATTAAAATTATTTTATTGTATTTATACTGGTTGCTGGTGAGGAGGAAATTTAGTTATTAGTATTTTTCTAATGATCTCATTCATAAGCACCCATATCACAGTCATAACAGCCGCTCAAGAAAGTTATGCTTAAGCTTTACTTGTTTAATCAGAATCGGACGATGACTCTCCTTGTGCGCAGTCTCGATGTTGCGAAGCGATCTGCAATCCTGTGTAAATAAAATGTACTGATTTTCTTGCGTTGCGTAGTCAGTCGGGAAACCTCAGATCAAGCGAAAATTTTGCTTTGATAGAATGTAATTATCCGATGAAATAAAGGAGCTCTTGGATCTAATAATTGCAGGTTCGTTTCCAATTCATCGGAAGTTCCCTTCTGATTACCAATGAAACGACACCTCCGTGCAAATTTCCAATTACAGAATACATATATAATTCACACGTATGGTGTAAATGCTCAGTATATATTTTCTTGAGTAGGATACAATATATTTTCAATCTCTTTCTTCCAGTAATCTCGATAGCAAAATTACAATTATTCAATGCGGCTATTCGGCACGGAGAAAATCCTAGAAGTCCTCTCCACACACACACCACAGAGAATATTACAAAGAGTAATCATGCGCTCATGGAATAGTAATAGTACTGTACTACTTTGCGCACCGATTCTACGATTATATAAATGGCCAAGTAGGAAACGTAATTCACTCATACAATTGTGCAAGGATAATGAGTAGAATATAAAGAGATATTACAATTGTACCAGTTTCTTTGGTTCTTCAGTGTATATGAATGACACATTACAGAATCTGAGCCGACCTCTTAGATTGCTTGCAGATGATGCTGTCATTTACCGTCTTGTAAAGTCATCAGACGATCACTACCTATTGCAAAATGATTTAGATAATGTGTCTGTAAGATGCAAAAGTGGTAATGAAATCATGAATCCACTTAATTTTTGTTGCACGACAAATACACAAATGTAAAGGCTATATATACAACTAAATTCTTAGGAATTAAAATTACGAATAACTTAAATTGAAACCATCATATAAATAAGGTGTATGATTAAGTGGCGGAATGTTTACGAAATGCAACAGCGTTGGCAACAGCATCCGAGTCTCGAAAATGTTCGTCACGTTTTCCATCTTTGAGTGCCCCAAAGAGATGTAAGCTGAAGGCGCTAAATCGGGACTGTACGATGGATGTGGTAAGACAGTCCAGTCTAATTTTGCTATGAATTGCGTGGTCGCAGAGCTGTTGTGGGGCCCGTCGTTATCACGTTGCACGTGGTCTTCTTCTCTGACCTTACCCTGGAAATTTGGTCTTTCAGCTTAGTCGATGTCGTCTTGTGGCGTACTGAACTGACAGTTTCTCCAAGCACCGGGACATGCAAAAGAACCACACCTTGGCTAGCCCACAAGACTATGCATGTCACTTTGGCAGCAGACGCCTATGGTTCAAATGGCTCTGAGCACTATGGGACTTAACATGTGAGTTCATCAGTCCCCCAGACGCCTATGTCTCGAATTTCTTCTTCGAGGGAGATTTCGCATATCGGCTTTCCATGGACTGTCTTTCGGATTCCGGCTCGTAGTGGTGACAAAATATCTCATCTCCGGTGACGATGCTAGTCGGAAAATTGTCACCCTCAGCTTCAAGTTGGTTCAGAAAGACCCAACAGATTTCCGTTCGATGAGTTTTTCGTTCTGCCGTAAACATCCGTGGGACCCATCTCGCACAGACTTCGCGGTAACCAAGATTTTGTAACATTGTTTGCGAGGTTTTGCACACAATTCTCTGGTCGTTATACGCGGATCAGCGCGGATGAGTCGATCGAGACGCTCTTCATTGTGAGGGGTGCCTGTTCTGCAGGCCCGTCGATCGGCCCGTGCGTTGTCAGCCACACATTTTTCACCACCTTGAAAATGCCCGTCGCCACACATTGTTCACGTCTGTTGTATCGGCTTCAAACACCCTACGACTTATCTTAGAAGCCAGATTAAGGAAAGGCAAACCTACGTTTCTAGCACTTAATGACTTAGAGAAAGCTTTTGACAATGTTGACTGGAATACTCTCTTTCAAATTCTGAATGTGGAAGGGGTAAAATACAGGGAGCGAAAGGCTATTTACAATTTGTACAGAAACCAGATGGCAGTTACAACAGTCGAGGGGCACGAAAGGGAAGGAATGGTTCGGAAGGGAGTGAGACAGGGTTGTAGCCTATCCCAGATGTTATTCAATCTGTATATTGAGCAAGCAGTAAAGGAAACAAAAGAAAAATTCGGAGTAGGAACATGCAGAACAAATGACAACTTTGAGGTTCACCGATAACATTGTTATTCTGTCAGACAGCAAAGAACATGGAAGAACAGCTGAACGGAATGTACAGTGTCTTGAAAGGAGAATATAAGATAAACATCAACAAAAGAAAAACGAGGATAATGGAATGTAGTCGAATTAAGTCGGGTGATGCTGAGGGTATTAGATTAGGAAATGAGGCACTTAGAGTAGTAAAGGAGTATTGCTATTTGGGGAGCAATATAACCGATGATGGCCGAAGTAGAGAGGATATAAAATATAGACTGGCAATGGCAAGGAAAGCGTTTGTGAAAAAGAGAAATTTGTTAACATCGAGTGTTGACTTAAGTGTCAGGAAGTCGTTTCTGAAAGTATTTGTTTGGAGTGTAGCCATGTATGGAAGTGAAACATGGACGATAACTAGTTTGGACAAGAAGAGAATAGAAGCTTTCGAAATGTGGTGCTACAGAAGAATACTGAAGATTAGATGGGTAGATCACGTAACTAATGAGGAGGTATTGAATAGGATTGGGGAGAAGGGAAGTTTGTGGCACAACTTGACCAGAAGAAGGGATCGGTTGGTAGGACATGTTCTGAGACATCAAGGGATCACTAATTTAGTATTGGAGGGCAGCGTGGAGGGTAAAAATCGTAGAGGGAGACCAAGAGATGAACAACGGAACCACCTGCAAATGGAGCAGGAAGGTTTAAGCATTAGCACTACATCAACGGCATCTGGCGCAGATATCCGAAGTCACCGTAAAAAAATCAGAGGCTTTACTTTCTGAACGACCTTCGAATATCTGTACCTTATACAGGTGGCTACTTTCAAATTACATCGAACATAGTTGTAATCCGTGCAGAATCTGCAGAAGACATGAACATATTCTCAGATCGAATACAATAAATTCGCTTGAGACAGAAGAGGTGTTGTCCAAAAATGAGTACAGAATTAGAAAGCATCGATCGTGTGAAACTCGGCGTGTCTTTTTCTCTTATGATTCCAAATTCATTCACTATTAACTGCCCTCACAGCAGCCTCGTAACTAAGGTACGAGCGTACCGAATAGGTTCCTGTTTATATGAGTCGTTGGAATGCTTGCTAAGTAATAGAGGCCAGTAAGTTATCCTCGACGGCCAGTGTTCGCCAGAGACAAGGGTGTCGTCAGGAGTGCCCCAGGGAAGTGTGGGAGGACCGCTGTAGTCTGACGGACGAGGTGACCAGCCGTCTGCAGCTGTTTGCTGGTGTGCGGGAAGACTTCGTCGTTGTAGGAGGATACACGATGACTTAAGACGAAATTTCTAGTTGGTCTGATGTGTGGCAGCTAATTCTAAGTAGAAAAAAGTAGGTTAATGCAAATGAGTATGAAGAACTATCCCGTCATGTTCGAATACAGCGTTAATAGTGTACTTGTTGACACAGTCACTTCGATTAAGTACCGGGTGATCAAAAAATCTGTATAAATTTGAAAACTGAATAAATCACGGAATAATGTAGATAGAGAGCTACAAATTTACACACATGCTTGGAATGACATGGGGGTTTATTAAAGCCAAAAAATGCAAAAGTTCAAAAAATGTCCGACAGATGGCACTTGATCTGATCAAAATAGCAATATTTAGCATAACAAAGTAAGACAAAGCAAAGATGATGTTCTTTACAGGAAATGCTCAATATGTCCACCATGATTCCTCAAAAATAGCTGTAGTCGTGGAATAATATTGTGAACAGCACTGTAAAGCATGTCCGGAGTTATGGTGAGGCATTGGCGTCGGATGTTGTCTTTCAGCACCCCTAGAGATGTCCGTTGATCACGATACACTTGCGACTTCAGGTAACCCCAAAGCCAATAATCGCACCGACTGAGGTCTGGGGACCTGGGAGGCCAAGCATGACGAAAGTGGCGGCTGAGCACACGGTCATCACCAAACGACGCGCGCAAGAGATCTTTCACGCGTCTACCAATATGGGGTGGAGCGCCATCCTGCATAAACATCGTACGTTCCAGCAGGTGTTTATCAGCCATGCTGGGGTTGATGCGATTCTGTAACATATCGGCGTACCTCTCACCCGTCACGGTAGCAGTTACGCAACCAGAATCAAGGATTTCCTCGAAGAAAGAAGACCTGATAACGGTAGATGTGGTAAATCCAACCCATACAGTGACTTTCTCGTCGTGCAATGGAGTCTCCAGAACAGTTCTAAGATTTTCGGTAGCCCAAATTCTGCGGTTGTGGGCGTTGACAGACTCTCGGAGCATGAAATGGGGTTCGTCAGTCCACAACACGTTACTCAACCAATCGTCATCTTCCGCCATCTTTTGAAACGCCCACACCGCAAATGCCCTCCGCTTCACAAAATCGCCCAAGTAACAGTTTACGAGGCCGATGGATTTTGACGGATAGCATCAGAGGGTACGCCTCATTGCCAATCAAACAAGTAGTGTATGGAATGCCGGTGCGACGTGCGACTGCACGAGCGCTGACTTCCCCGTGCATAGACGAACCCGGTACAGTCTCCATTCCTTCCTGAACTGTCTCAGCAGCATTACGCCTTGTGCTCGGTCGGCCACTACGAAGTATATCGTCTAAACAACCCGTGGCTTCGAACTTTGAAATCATTCTCGACTCAGCTGCGTTTGTCAATAGAACTTTATCCGTTCGACTCCCTTCCTACGGCAATAGGATCGTAACGCTGAACTAGCACATTCCCCATTCTGATAACACAGCTTCACTAAAAGCGCCTTTTCACGTACCGTCAACATGCTGCGACTGCTGGCGCATCTGATCCTCTCTCTCATTACAGCTGCTTTTATACACGATCGTCATGCGCAATCACTGACGTTTTGCTGTCCAGCGTCATCTGTCGGACACTTTGTGAATTCTTTTTTTTTTTTCTTGTAATAAAACCCCATGTCATTCCAAGCAATTTTTACCTCTCTGTCTACATTATTCCGTGGTTTGTTAAGTTTTCAAATTTCTACTGACTTTTTGGTCACGCGGTATGTAGGTGTAACTTTGCAAAGCGATATGAAATGGAACGAACACGTAAGGACGGTTTGCTGCGAGAATTTCAGAAAAGTGTGGTTCATGTGTGAAGGAGATCGCATACACAACACCAGTGCGTGCCATTCTTAATAGCCGAGTGTCTGGGATGGCCAGCTGGTCGGATACGACCTGGGCTGCTGCATTTGCTACTGGTAGGTTCAACTCGGAAGTATTACGGAGATGCTTCGTGAACTCAAATGGGAATCACTGGAGGCAAGGCAATGTTCTTTTCGAGGAACACTGCAGAAAAAAATTAGATAGCTGGCATCTGAGCGTGACTTCAGAACGATTCTACTGTCGTGACCGCGCATTTCTGAAAGGGCCAATAAGATAAGGAAGGAGAAAGTAGGAATGATATGAAGGCAAATAGAATGTTTTTCACTCGTCTATTATTAAGTGGAATGGGAGAGGAAATAAAGTAAAATAAAATCGTATAGCATGAATGGCTGGGAGACATCCTAGGACAGGCTGAGCCACCCAATTGGTGAGCTTTTCACCATCCTCCAGGCCCGCAGGCGAAGAGTGAGCTGTGTGCGTCAGTGTATCTGTTAAGTGTAGGAGACTGTAATGTGTGTGTGTGTGTGTGTGTGTGTGTGTGTGTGTGTGTGTGTGTGTGTGTTTAGTTTAGTCTGATGTACGCGTTGTAAATGAAGAGAGAACGTAGAAGGTGAAACCTGACGCACGCACACAGACTACTGCTCTCTAAAAGTACCGACGGGCAGCCGAGCTTGACGTTACCATCAACAGCATCACGTGCTCTCACTTCACGAGACACTGCGGAGAGGTCTGGAACTGAATCCAGAACACTTGGCGCAAACACCGGTCATCAGGAACTCTCTGCCACTGACACTTCAACCGTACTGCAAAGGGGAAAATGTTAACAGTTCTCTATTCATATAATTATGTTCCAATATCGAACGTGCTCTGCTCCAACAGAAAGAAGTTGAAGCACGTTCTATTAAGTTCCACGTTACAAAGCAAGTGATCACCACTGTTGAATATCTTTATAGCCCCTTTATTATTTCTTGCAGTGTGATTCCGCCTTGCTCGTTCGAAATGCATCAGTTATGGTGCTGCTGGATTGTAAAATGGCGACCTTTTGACATTATTACGCATTTTAGTTGACATACATTCCTTAGGGCGTTCTGCATATGAGACGGAGTAGAGACTTCTAATGTGCGGTCAAGCACTTTATTGAATATGTACCGGTGTAATACTGCCACAGAAAGTTTTCGCTGCCTTAAAAGGGAACTATGAATCAAGAATGACCAGCTAAGACTCTGCATATTAAGCACGACTACCTGGTTTTTAATCAATAATTACAAAAGTTCTTTTACAGCTTCAAGTTCTGATTACTCTTTGAACTGTTGTGATTGCTTTCACAAACAGAAACAGCCTCTCCACAGCGCCCCTAGTTCATCTCCAGTTCTGAATACTAACAGCACCAAGTACACTTTAAAAGGTACGCATCTGACTTGATGTGTCCTATCAAAAATCACGACGACACAGACCTCAGTTCCAGGGTGCAGAAAATATGCGTTCTGTAAGCTAAATCGCATTTTCCACCAAGTACTGGCCACGCTCGACGGAGCTCAGCTTCGTCGATCTGACGGGAACCTGTGTACCCAGCTCGGCACGGTCGTTGAAAGGAAAGAAAATGACTGGAGGTGAGATGTGGAAGCCTCCGCACCGCGCCGTACGCTGGCTTGCGCTTTTTGTATCCACACTCGTGCTCGTAAATTAAGGATAACTGCAGCATGTGGTGCTACACAACGTGGCACTATACAAAACTGGCGCTGATAGCACAGGCACATAGGGAACACACACGACACAGATGTGTAAGTCCACGGTGTCGGTGATAAGTTGAGAACACCGTCCCGAAACACGTGTGCTACACAGCGCCACTGTTTCCTGCGCATGTTTCCCGACATCAGTGTGAGATATGATCACCGCGCACACGTATACAGCCGCAGAACGGGTTGGCAGACTCTGGATCACGTGGTCGAGCAGCTGTTGGGGTACAGCCTCTCATTCTTGCACCAGTGCCTGTCGAAGCTCCTGAAGTGTCGTTGGGGTTTGAAGACGTGCAGCGATACGTCGACCTAGAGCATCCCAGACGTCTTCGATGGGGTTTAGGTCTGGAGAACAGGCAGGCCACTCCATTCGCCTGATGTCTTCTGTTTCAAGGTACTCCTCCACGATACCAGCTCGGTGGGGCCTTGCGTTATCATCCATCAGGAGGAAGGTGGGACCCACTGCACCTCTGAAAAGGCGGAAATATTGGTGCCAAATGACGTCCCGATACACCTGACCTATTACAGTTCCTCTGTCAAAGACATGCACCAATCGTAATCCCACCCATCAAACCACGACGTCCATACAGGTCCCTTTCAAGGACATTAAGGGGTTGGTAGTAACCCGTGGTCTAGGGGTAGCGTCTGATTCATAATCACAAACGTCTTCGGTCCCAGGTTCGATCCCCGACACTGCATAAATTTTGATACATAAACAGCATTGGCGGCCGAAGACTTCCGGCATAAGAAGTCAGCCTCATTCTGCCAACGGCCTTGTCAAAGAGGGCGGAGGAGCGGATACAGGTTCAGGGCACTCTCTTGTCCTAGGGGTGGGAAATTGCCCCTAAAGGCGGAAGAATCACCAATGATCAACGACATGAGGATGCAGAAGGCAATGGAAACCACTGCATTAAAGACACGTAACGTGTGTGTCATGATGATCTCTCCATTGGCAAAAGATTCCAGAATAGTCTCCCATTCGGATCTCCGGGAGGGGACTGCCAAGGCGGAGGTTACCATGAGAAAAAGATTGAATAATCAACGAAAGGATAATGTCCTACGAGTCGGATCGTGGAATGTCAGAAGCTTGAACGTGGTAGGGAAACTAGAAAATCTGAAACGGAAAATGCAAAGGCTCAATCTAGATATAGTAGGGGTCAGTGAAGTGAAGTGGAAGGAAGACAAGGATTTCTGGTCAGATGAGTATCGGGTAATATCAACAGCAGCAGAAAATGGTATAACAGGTGTAGGATTCGTTATGAATAGCAAGGTAGGGCAGAGGGTGTGTTACTGTGAACAGTTCAGTGACCGGGTTGTTGTAATCAGAGACCAACACCGACAACGATAGTTCAGGTATACATGCCGACGTCGCAAGCTGAAGATGAACAGATAGAGAAAGTGTATGAGGATATTGAAAGGGTAATACAGTATGTAAAGGGGGATGAAAATCTAACAGGCATGGGGGACTAAAATGCAGTTGTAGGGGAAGCAGTAGAAAAAAAGGTTACAGGACAATATGGGCTTGCGCCAAGGAATGAAAGAGGAGAAAGACTAATTGAGTTCTGTAACAAGTCTCAGCTAGTAATAGCGAATACCCTGTTCAAGAATCACAAGACGAGGAGGTATACTTGGAAAAGGCCGGGAGATACGGGAAGATTTCAATAAGATTACATTATGGTCAGACAGAGATTCCGAAATCAGATGCTGGATTGTAAGGCGTATCCAGGAGCAGATATAGACTCAGATCACAATATAGTAGTGATGAAGAGTAGGCTGAAGTTCAGGACATTAGTCAGGAAGGATCAATACGCTAAGAATTGGGATACGGAAGTTCTAAGGAATGACGAGATACGTTTGAAGTTCTCTAACGCTATTTTTTTTTTTTTTATCATCAGTCTACTGACTGGTTTGATGCGGCCCGCCACGAATTCCTTTCCTGTGCTAACCTCTTCATCTCACAGTAGCACTTGCAACCTACGTCCTCAATTATTTGCTTGACGTATTCCAATCTTAGTCTTCCCCTACAGTTTTTGCCCTCTACAGCTCCCTCTAGTACCATGGAAGTCATTCCCTCATTTCTTAGCAGATGTCCTATCATCCGGTCCCTTCTCCTTATCAGTGTTTTCCACATATTCCTTTCCTCTCCGATTCTGCGTAGAACCCCCTCATTCCTTACCTTATCAGTCCACCTAATTTTCAACATTCGTCTATAGCACCACATTTCAAATGCTTCGATTCTCTTCTGTTCCGGTTTTCGCACAGTCCATGTATCACTACCATACAATGCTGTACTCCAGACGTACATCCTCAGAAATTTCTTCCTCAAATTAAGTCCGGTATTTGATATTAGTAGACTTCTCTTGGCCAGAAATGCCTTTTTTGCCATAGCGAGTCTGCTTTTGATGTCCTCCTTGCTCCGTCCGTCATTGGTTATTTTACTGCCTAGGTAGCAGAATTCCTTAACTTCATTGACTTCGTGACCATCAATCCTGATGTTAAGTTTCTCGCTGTTCTCATTTCTACTACTTCTCATTACCTTCGTCTTTCTCCGATTAACTCTCAAACCATACTGTGTACTCATTAGACTGTTCATTCCGTTCAGCAGATCATTTAATTCTTCTTCACTTTCACTTACGATAGCAATGTCATCAGCGAATCGTATCATTGATATCCTTTCACCTTGTATTTTAATTCCACTCCCGAACCTTTCTTTTATTTCCATCGTTGCTTCCTAGATGTACAGATTGAAGAGTAGGTGCGAAAGGCTACAGCCTTGTCTTACACCCTTCTTAATACGAGCACTTCGTTCTTGATCGTCCACTCTTATTATTCCCTCTTGGTTGTTTAACATATTGTATATGACCCGTCTCTCCCTATAGCTTACCCCTACTTTTTCAGAATCTTGAACAGCTTGTACCAATTTATATTGTCGAACGCTTTTTCCAGGTCGACAAATCCTATGAACGTGTCTTGATTTGTCTATAGCCTTGCTTCCATTATTAGCCGTAACGTCAGAATTGCCCCTCTCGTGCCTTTACCTTTCCTAAAGCCAAACTGATCGTCACCTAGCGCATTCTCAATTTTCTTTTCCATTCTTCTGTATATTATTGTTGTAAGCAGCTTCGATGCATGAGCTTTTAAGCTGATTGTGCGATAATTCTCGCACTTGTCAGCTCTTGCCGTCTTCGGAATTGTGTGGATGATGCTTTTCCGAAAGTCAGATGGTATGTCGCCAGACTCATATATCTTACACACCAACGTGAACAGTCGTTTTGTTGCCACTTCCCCTAATGATTTTAGAAATTCTGATGGAATGTTATCTATCCCTTCTGCCTTATTTGACCGTCAGTCCTCCAAAGCTCTTTTAAATTCCGATTCTAATACTGGATCCCCTATCTCTTCTAAATCGACTCGTGTTTCTTCTTCTATCACATCAGACAAATCTTCACCCTCATAGAGACTTTCAATGTCTTCTTTCCACCTATCTGCTCTCTCCTCTGCATTTAACAGTGGAATTCCCGTTGCACTCTTATTGTTACTAGCGTTGCTTTTAATGTCACCAAAGGTTGTTTTGACATTCCTGTATGCTGAGTCTGTCCTTCCGACAGTCATATCTTTTTCGATGTCTTCACATTTTTCCTGCAGCCATTTCGTCTTAGCTTCCCTGCACTTCCTATTTATTTCATTTCTCAGCGACTTGTATTTCTGTATTCCTGATTTTCCCGGAACATGTTTGTACTTCCTCCTTTCATCAATCAAGTGAAGTTACCCATGGTTTCTTCCTAGCTACCTTCTTTGTACCTATGTTATCCTTCCAAACTTCTGTGATGGCCCTTTTTAGAGCTATGGATACAGCAATAAGGAATAGCGCAGTAAGCAACACAGTTGACGAGGGCCATCACAGAAGTTTGGAAGGAACACTGTGATGACAATCCGTTACCTGCAAAGAGTAAGAAATTACACTGCACTTTGTAAAAGTTTGTGACGTTATTAATATTTAGATGTATGTGGGATGCCAGTCGGTAGAATTACTTATTTACTTGTCCTCAATAACTGAGTTTTGATGTTCTGAATAATAGCTTGCTACCCAAGTTTACAATCTCTTTCTACAGTATTATCCATGATGGCGATATGATTAATCGTACAATCTTTTAAAATACAACACTGACTTTGATTATTTCCTTTAAGCACATTATTTAGCCTTCCGATAAACTACAACATTTATATCTCCTTTATGGTTCAAAATCTAAAAAAATTAAATCCGCAAGTGATATTAATATTGCGAATAACTTCTGTAAAATCAAATCCTCAGCCAGCGATTCTCCATTCGGGTATAATTTAGCGATTAATGCGAGTAGAGATTATTCTATGGATGGAGTCAGTGACGGTAACTATTTCTTAAAAGCTGTTACGATTTTTGAAGCAAACTGATATCAGCTTAAATCAGTAGCTAGAAATTAAAAATATTTGCCCTAAAATATTAAATAATAACTGGGGTTCCTGGCTTCACTCTGGGAGTTAGTAACCGAATTTTTCCATCTCAAGAGAAAACTGGTCTTTTTCCACAGAATTTCTTCGAGTTGCATAACTGGCAGATGTTATCCACTTTCCCGATTACGATGTGTTTGTGTTTGTTATATTCTTTCGTCGGGTGGAATGTTTCATTTGTTACGGTATACTGTTCACTGTTCGCAGCTCTTTTCGGAGGGTGATATTGTCATGGCCGGCTTGAGTTCGCAATCTTTTATTATAAGATTTTGTAGCAATTCCTGATTCTTCAATCCGTTCATTTCGTCGTTCTTTTATTTCTCTGCTTCTCACGGTGCTCCAAATCGTTCGTTGTGAACTTACACGCGATTCGCGCTCTTCGTCTATTTCGATATTTCGCAATTCTTTTCGTTTTCGCTGTTTTGCTTTAAAACTGGCAAGATCTGCTCCTCTCTTACGATTAGATCTGCTAAAATATAAATCAAATCAACTTATTATTAACAAATACACTTTACACACTTTTCGCACTTGTTTTTCGATTTATATTCCGTCGGTGTGTCACTCTGACTACCACACTTCACTGTTTGTTTTTCTTAACTCACTGCACTAGTTTTTCGTTCCGCCCTTCGTCACTGATAAGAAACAGACATTCGAACGCATGATGGATCTTGCTTTATATATCCCCACCAGTGGATAGCCCTTCATGTGGCGAATCCCAGAACATTGCACAACATTTGAGAGTATTTTAGGCTGTTCTATAATGATATGGGATTTTCTGGAAGTTCCCGAACATTCTGGGATCTTCCTGAACGTTCCATACCATTCCCGAACATTCCAGATCATCCCGGATCATTGTGAAACGTTCCCAAATATTCTAGAATGTTGTGGAATGCTCTAGAATACTTACGAATATTCTGAAATGCTCTAGAAATTTCTTGAGGGTGAAACTTCCCAGGCCTTATATTTTCAAAAGCATGCTCTCCAGGTAAGAACGGTTACCTTCTTCATGAATAGGGGTTAGAGAGTTACCACACCATGTAACGCCCTGGATCGTACCGGGACTAGTTTATGAGATTATCCGGTACGCACATTGTACGCTTAATTTTATAATTTACATTAAAGCGCCAAAGCAACTGGTATAGGCAAAGGTATTCAGTTACAGAGACATGTAAACAGGGAGGATTCAGCAGAGTCTATATAAGACAAGTGTCTGGCGCAGTTGTTAGATTGGTTACTGTTGCTACAATGGCAGGTCATCAAGATTTACAGTCGGCGCACGAGCTGTTGGACACAGCATGTCCGGCGTAGCGATGAAGTGGGGATTTTGCCGTATGATCATTTCAAGAATGTACCTTGAATATCAGGAATCCGGTAAAACATCAAATCTCCGGCATCACTGCGACCGGATCAAGATCCTGCAAGAACGGGACCAAAGACGACTGAAGAGATTCGTACAATGTGACAGAAGTGCAGCCCTTCCCCAAACTGCTGGAGACTTCAGTGCTGGGCCATCAACAAGTGTCAAAGTGCGACATAATCGACATGGGCTTTCCAAGCCCAAGGTCGTGTTCCTTTGATGACCACAAATCCAAGGCTTTACGCCTCGTCTGGGCCTGTCAACACAGACATTGGACTGTCGGTGATGGAAACATGTTGCCTGGTTGGAAGAGTCTGGTTTCAGAGTGTATCGAGCGTATGGACGTGTATGGGTATGGCGACAGCCTCATGAATCCACGGACCCTGCACATCAGCAGGGAACTGTTGAAGTTGGTGGAGGCTCTGCAATGGTGTTGGGGCGTGTGCAGTTGGAGTGATATGGGACCCCCGATCCGTCTAGATACGATTCTGACAGATGACACGTATGTAAGCATCCCGTCTGATCACCTGCTTCCATTCATGTCCATTGTGCATTCCGCCGGACTTGTGCAATTCCAGCACGACAATGCGACAATCCAAACGTGCAGAATTGGTACAGAGTGGCTCCAAGAACACTCTTCTGAGTTTAAACACTTCTGCTGGCCAGAAAATACCCCAGACATGAACAATACTGAGATGCCTTGCAACGTGCTGTTCAGAAGCGCACCCCATCTTTCTGATTTATGGACAGCCCTCCATCATTCATACTGTCGGTTCTCTCCAGCACCACTTCAGACATAAGTCGAGTCCATGCCACGTCGTGTTGCGGCACTTCTGGGTCCTCGAGGTGCCCTACAAGATATTCGGCAGCTGTATTAGTTTCTTTCTCTCTTCAGTTTATATTGATTTTACTAAATAATTGAGTCACCCACAGACATTACAATTGACTGCTATCTCTATTTCGATTTGTTCAGAACCCGTAAATTCAATCAAACTTTTATTTTTTTTATTAATGAAGAGCAATCGAATCTTCTCTTTTCAAATCAAGCACTTAGCATCTTTAAATATTCAGTAAACAGAACTTGACTTTTCTGCATATAACAGTGAATTCCGTTTTATTAATGCTTTTCGTCTCAATTATTTATAATACCTTTCTTTCGAATAAAACTTTTTCAACGTTAGAAGGTAGATGTGTAAGGAATAGACGAACACTTCATTTTCAGATTACGCATGGACATAAAGCTCGTTTCTTTTCATTTGTTTCTTCAAATACAATACGCGGTGCGTTGGTTACGACGATAACCTCGTAAAGAAAGTGACAAAGAAATCTCCACTGGAAAGAAAGGCCTGTTTTGCCACCGCCTGTTTAGACCTTAACCTTTACAAATTGTGCGAAGGGATTGGTGGCGCTACTCAGAAACTTTCCCTTTAACTAACCAAGTAGATGTGAGTCTCTCGTCACAGTATTTCCAAGTGTACTATACCGCCAATCGCCAATCTAACTAATGGCTCCAGCGGACAGAACGTTACTGAAACTCAAAGTTACGTATCCTGATATACTCAAAACAGTTCTGTAATGTTATTGTAAACTTTAGTTCCGCTATATTAATCACACGATGACCTGTGGTTGATCAAACACAACTACTGTCACACCGTAATTCACATTTTCTTTTTAATATATTTATATCGTTTACAACCTTGTTAAAAAATGACAGTTCTAAGACAGTTCACTAACGACGTAATACGAACATCAGTCTAAACTTGAGTACAATACAGTGACTTTAATACAAACGACTCTCACATTTATACACGTTATCACCAAAATTGTAATGGCAGGTACTTAACAGTGGCGATAAATGTCTGAACAGTCCTTCCTGAATAAAGATTAGTTACTGTAAGCAGCTGTTCCAATAAACAATTCAAAAAACGAGAAAGCTCAATAAAAATCTGTAACTATGATCCCATGAAATTTATGCGTCCTGTTTAGCAGATATTCAGGAATCTCAAAGAAAAAACTGAAGACACTTCTAAGATTTAGGATGGTCGTTTCTGCAGCGAAGAAGAAACTAATGTTAAAAAAAAGTTTTCTGATTTCCGTTATTCATACTGTCTTTATTTCTTGTGTGTCCTTTGTAAAATAAAACAAAAGGACTGAGTCGTAATGAATAATTTTCAATCGCTAAACCCTTACATCACATGGCGTTGGTCCACTTAAATGTGAGAGATCTGGAAAGTGACTGGAAACCAAAAGTAATCTCAAAAACGACACTCTCAGCCTCTAGCGCATTTGCTTGTAAAACGCTTGCTACCATCATTGTAATGTCATGTCGAAAATCAAATTTAGAAAAGTGAAGTGTCTGCCAAAAACTGAAATTTAGTGAAGCCATTTTTTCTCTTGATACTGACTCCTGTTTGGAATGCGTCCTTCTTCCACTGACACAGACCGTTGCAGGCCTTGTATGTATTTATGTAGCTTATTTGTGCTTTGTTGAGCGTTCTAAAATTGAAGTTTTGTCACGATCGACACATCACTTTCGGAGTTAGCGTTACATAGGCTGTGGAAATGTTATGCCATCAAATAGTGTACAGGGTCTATCTGAAGGCAGAACTTACACGCCTGCTTGGTGTTGAAATTCTTAGGCGTGACGTCAACAGGGCTAAAATAAACGTGTGGTTGCCACCGCTACGCCGCGCCTGTGTTGCGCGACATAAACGGAGCGGAAACACATCAAAGGCTAACAATGCAAGCGCGCATCAGTAAACCCTCTGGTCGCGGGGAAAGCAACGTCTCGCAGAGGGAGATGACGGCTACTGCAGATGCCTTGCATGTAAGCAGAACGTACATGGCGTTTGGAAAACTGAAGTCGGCGTGAAAGCTAGCGTAGTGGTTAAGAGATTGTTGTATGCAGCGAGGGGTCGCTATACACACACACTCATGAGACCGAACGAGTTGGACTTGTATTCGTCAGGGCAGCGATTCGAATCCCTGTCTGGTCTTCCACATTCAAGTTTTCCGTGGTTTCCCAACGACTCTTAAGGCGAATGCCGACATGGTTCCTTTTCCAAGGAACCATGGCTGCGGTTACCCTTGACGCTGCATCACAGACAGGAGCGCCTGCGATGGTGTGCTCGACGACGAATCGGGTGCACGAATGGCAAAACGTAGTTTTCTCGGATGAATCCAGGTTCTGTTTACAGCATCATAATGGTCGCATACGTGTTTGGCGACATAGCGGTGAACGCACATTGGAATCGTGTATTCGTCATCGGCATATTGGCGTATCTGGATACAGAAAATATTCGGCTGCAGCCCTGGCCAGAACATTCTCCAGATCTCTCACGAATTGAAAACGTCTGGTCAATGGTGGCCGATCAACTGGCTCGTCACAATACGCCAGTCACTACTCTTGATGAACTGTGGTATCGTGTTGAAGCTGCATGGGCAGCTGTACCTATACACGGAATCCAAGCTCTGTTTGATTAAATGCCCAGGCGTATCAAGGCCGTTATTATGGCCAGTGGTGGTTGTTCTGGGTACGGATTTCTCAAGAGCTATGCACTCAAATTGCGTGCAAATGTAATCACGTGTCAGTTCTAATGTAATATATTTGTCCAATGAATACCCGTTTATCATCAGCATTTCTTCTTGGTGTAGCAACTTTAATGGCCAGTAGTGTATTATTACGTTGTTTATAAATCTCCGTGGGCTCTCTTTACATAGAAGCTTCCGATATCACGCTAGTCTCACTGAATTACATTTCATAACTACCCTCTGGGAATACATGTTCTGTTGCGGCCTATTTATCCATAAATCGTAGACGGCACTTCCTCTTCTGTTCAGTTAAACGGGTTTTAACATTTTCGTGGCACAAATATATACTAGTTCACTACTATAGGGAATTTCATATACCCATAGTATGTTGTTTATCTTTTGTAGCTCTTAAATATTCTTTTATCTTTATATTTAATTTCGGCAAAAGACAACGACATAGTGAGACATTACTGAATGGAAATTCTTAATAAATAAAGTTATGGCGCGACTTAACTGAAAGTTGGAAATGGTTTGTTGAGCAGTATGAAGGAATAATCAGTTTGGCTATGGGAGAAGTGGAGATGGGGTATGTAGGGTGGGGGGGATAGGCTAACATTGGAGACCAAGGCTTCAGCATAGGAAGCAGCCTAAAGTGGACGTAGGCTACAATATTTAAGCTGTGGCGAAGAGGTGTGCTCAGGACAGACTGGAAGACAAAGATTTTAATGTTTTTGGTTTTAATAATTTGGACAGCTGGATTAAACGAGTTTTCAGAGTGAATACAGCAAAAAGTACTTTTAACTGCGAGTATAAGGGGCAGTAAGGAAGTTTCCGTTCAAGGGACGTACAGTCCGCAGACGGTATGCCAATCAGACAACATCGCCGTGAGCACAGAGGCACTAATGTAGGTCTAACCTTGGCTCCTGAAGACATTCTGGTCAGTTTTGTTGTTGTGTCTCTGTTTACTATGATTCTGGTCAATGAAGTTATGGTTTACATAACGGAAGTTTTCCCTAAAGATTTGACTGCTCTGTTTAGACACTGCCTCAGATCTAGCCAGTTTCGGTGGGACGAGGAGTTTTATGAGCAAGTGGATGGTGTTGCCATGGGTAACCCGTTGAGCCCTGCGATTGCCAATTTTTACATGGAGAAATTTGAACAATTGGCGTTGAATAAAGCAAATAAGAAACCGTGTTGTTGGTATCGTTATGTAGACGACACATTTGTGGTTTGGACACACGGTAAAAAAAAAACGAATTTTTTGATTATCTTAATAGCATTGAAGTGGAAAAAGACCAGGCTATTTCGTTTCTCGATGTGTTAGTCATGAGACATACCGATGGCAGTCTAACACACAAAGTGTTTCGGAAGAGCACACATACTGATAGATACTTGCATAGGAACTTCAATCATCACACAATAAAAAGAGGTGTAATCAAAAGTTTAGTGGACAGGGCAAAACGGATTTGTACGCCGGAACATCTGGATAAGGAACTGAATCATCTGAAACAGGCCTTCGAAAAGAATGGGTATTCAAACAAAGAAATTAATAGAGTTTTAAGACCTAATTACAGTAGGCCAAAGGACAAGGATGGTACACAGCAATGGAAGAACACGGTGTCTTTACCTTTCATTAGTTAGGTTACAGATGGAATCGGCAAAATTTTGCTGAAACATTAAGTGAAACCGGTATTCAAACCTACCAGAAAAATAGGACAAGTACTTCGTTGTGTTAAAGATAGAAGGCCACCATTATCATATAGCGGTGTGTATAAAATTCCGTGTACTTGTGGTAAGGTCTACATTGGTACTACAAAAAGAAATGTAAATACGAGGGTAAAGGAGCATAAAAGTCTTTGCCGACTGGGAAAAATAGATAAAAATCGGCCGTTGCGGAACATGCACTTCAGTCAGGTGACCATGTAGTTAAGTTTTCTGAAACTACAGTTTTAAGTGCTACCACGAACTACTATCCACGACTGTAGAGGGAGGCTATTGAAATTTATAAACATGAAGATAGTTTTAATAGAAAAGAAGAGGCCTTGAAATTAAGCGAGATATGGACAGTGGCGTTACAGAATCGATAAGTTATTTTTATCTATGACGGACTATTATCGATAGTTACATTTTATCTTTGACTAGTTTTCTCTCTGCTCCAATGTGCAAGCTAGACCACGCCCACTTTCCTCGGTGTTTAGGCCGCTCTCTGACCCACGACTCGTCAGTCGGCAGGACTCAGCAGGAACAGCCATACCTCTGAGGATGTCCAATGTAGTATTGGACAAAACGTTAGGAACAGAAGAATTCCACGGACCACAGCCATATAACCCGGAAGAATTATCAACAACAGAGGCAATATTCCACCGACACCGTAGGTTGAAGATGACCGTTTGGTAGAAGACCGGCTTCTGCCACATAGAGGAGTCCGTAAGTGCCTGCTGCGCATCCCATAGGAATTGTCGACCCTTCGAGGCCTTTTCTAAGAGAACGGGGCGTGGTAATCGCATGGGAAGAGATCAGGACTATAGGGAGAGTGTCTCCCCCTTGAGTTAGTGTAACATCAGTATTAGATTTGTGATATAAGAACGTGCGTTATCACGAAACAGCAGACACAACGGTGCTTTTCGAGAGACACGTCGTCTCTTACATATTTTTCATTCTCCAATGGGTGCTACCGGTGTTCGTCCTTCGGCAGCGAAGAAAAGAATAACAGCACGTTAGCTCTCTTTGGGTGCATTTGGTAATAACTTTGCTCTAGTTGACGTTTCCGTATTCACCGCAATCACGCCGGAAAGACATGAATCCCATACTAGTCCCTTACCTACACGTCAGTGCTAACATACCCGTATATTGCATATATGCTGCGGCACCGCTTTCAAACGGAAAAGTTTTGACCGGCCCTTACAAAGAATGGCACACTAAGTCCGGCCACGAGTACTACACTGCTCATTGTCGGCCACAATTGTCACCTACTGGTCCTAAGTTGTTCCTTGCATTAGTTTACTTGTTATTACATTATTATACAATTATTACATTTTTTATCTGTCTGTTGTTGTTTTTCGTGCGCCACCCTGTGCTACTCTAATGACGTCTCGCAGACGAGGCGTTAAAACACAATCGCCATTACTTCCTTAGACGTGAAGAAATAGGATTTGTAAGTGAATCGTCACGGTGTGAATGCTGTCTCGATCTTACTGACTATTTTTTCAACTGATGGGCTCTCATTAATGTTCAGGGTAACAATCTCACATAGGTGCTTTTTGTTCTGTTTCCAAAGGTATACAGTATGGTTTTTTTCCCGAATGGTCATTTATCTACACGCCCTGTTTTTCCACGTAATCTCCATCCCGTTCTATGGCCTTCCTCCAGCGCGAAACAAGGGCGTGTGTGTGGTGTCGGTACCAAGCCTTGTCCTGGTGGCGGGGCCAGTGCTTCACTGCCTGAGTCACCTCCTCATCGTCCTCAGAATGTCTGCCACGAATGGCGTCCTTCAATGGCCCAACCAAGTGGAAGTCCGAGGAGGCTAGGTCAGGGCTGTAGGGTGGATGGAGTAACACAGTCCAACCCTGTTTCGCGATGTGTTCAGCAGTCGTCCGACATGTGTGGGGCCGAGCGGTATCGTGTTGGAGCAAAACATCTCCTGAGTTGCTGTGGCGCCGAAGTCGCCGGAAGTGCGTCTTGAGTTTTGTTTGTGTGTTCTCATGCTTCTGAATAATATCACCACCTCTTGGCATCACATCAATGAGAATCACACCTTCACAGTCGCAGAACACGGTGATCATGTCCTTACCGGCGGAAGCAGTTGCTTTGGCTTTTTTTTTTCTTCTGTGAGGAGAGGTAATGGCGCCATACCATTGACAGTCGTTTTGTTTCGGGCTCAAAAATGGTGAACCCAGGTTTCATCACCTGTCACAATCCGGGACAAGAACGGCTCCGCCTCAGCTTCAAACCTTGCAACAAATTGAGACAAATGTTCTTTCTGTACGATTCGTGGTCCACCGTCAGATACTGCGGGGCCCATCTCGCACACACTTTTGAGCATCCAAGAGTGCGGATAAGTGCACCCACTCTTCCTTCACTGGTCGAGAGATGCAGCGCAAATGCCCAGTCAGAATGCGTCCGTCCTCGCCAATGACAACATCAGCTCGCTGCAACGTGTCAGGCGTGACGGCCGTGGATGGTCTCCCCGACCGCTGCAAATCGTGGAGCTCCGCCGAACCGCCTTCTGATGACCTCACCCTCCGTGCCCAGTGACTAACTGTACTTCTGTCGACTGCAGATGATCCATAGACTTCCCACAAGCAATTGTGAATATTCCACCACAGTATCTTTCTCTGCAGTGAGAAATTCAATGACGGCACGTTGCTTGTAACGTACATCACCATTTTGAAACGATTCTGATTATTGATCAAAAGTATGGACATTAATGTGGATTGTGTCCAGCCTTGCCCTACATGATAGCATGAACTCTGCTGGAGACATCTTCGATGACCAAGCGAGATGACGTAGTGGTTCCACACTGGACTCGCATTCTGGTCATCCTCATTTAGGTTTTCCTTTATTTCCCTAAATCGCTTCAGGCAATTGCCGGGATGATTCGTTTGAAAGGTCACGGCCGACTTCCTTCGCCATCCTTCCCTAATCCGATGGGACCGATAACCTTGCTGTTTGGCCCCACCCCAAAATCTACCAACCTACCCAGCAACCAACCTTCGATGAAATGTCTGAATATATAGGAATGTGAGCCCATTATTCCTGAGAAGAAGAAACCGGGAAACCAGACAAGGTTGGACACTGGGGCGAAGTCGACGTTCTAACTCTGCCTCTGCCAAAATCTGTTCCACTGGGTTCACATCGGTACTGAAGACAGGCCACTCCATTTCACGAATCTTGCTGTCCACAAACCACACAGCCTGGTCTATAACAAGGTGTGACGTCATGCTGATTTAAACAGTCGTCTTCGAACAGTTCTTGATCAACATCTACACTTTTATCTACATCTACACTACTGGCCATTAAAATTGCTACATCAAGAAGAAATGCAGGTGATAATCGGGTATTCATTGGACAAATATATTATAGTAGAACTAAAATGTGATTACATTTTCACATAATTTGGATGCATAGCTCCTGAGAAATCAGTACCCAGAACAACCACCTCTGGCCGTAATAACGACCTTGATATGCCTGGGCATTGAGTCAAACAGAGCTTGGATGGCGTGTACAGGTACAGCTGCCCATACAGCTTCAACACGATACCACAGTTCATCAAGAGTAGTGACTGGCGTATTGTGACGAGCCAGTTGCTCGGCCACCATTGACCAGGTTTTCAATTGGTGAGAGATCTGGAGAATGTGCTGGCCAGGGCAGCAGTCGAACATTTTCTGTATCCAGAAAGGCCCGTACAGCGCTTGCAGCATGCGGTCGTGCATTATACTGCTGAAATGTAGGGTTCCGCAGGGATCGAATGAAGGGTAGAGCCATGGGTCGTAACACATCTGTAAGGTAACGTCCACTGTTCAAAGTGCCGTCAGTGCGAACAAGAGGTGACCGAGACGTGTAGCCAAAGGCACCCTATACCATACACTAGTATGGCGATGACGAATACACGCTTGCAATGTGCGTTCACCGCCATGTCGCCAAACACGGATGCGACCATCGTGATGTTGTAAACACAACCTGGAATCATTTAAAAAAATGACGTTTGTGTTATTCGTGCACCCAGGTTCGTGGTTGAGAACACCATCGCAGGCGCTCCTGTCTGTGATGCAGCGTCAAGGGTAACCGCAGCCATGGTCTCCGAGGTGATAGTCCAAGCTGCTGCGAACGTCGTCGAACTGTTCGTGCAGATGGTTGTTGTCTTGCAAACGTCCTCATCTGTTGACTCAGGGATCGAGACGTGGCTGCACGATCCGTTACAGCCATGCGGATAAGATGCCTGTCATCTTGACTGCTAGTGATACGAGGCCGTTGGATCCAGCACGGCGTTCCGTATTACCCTCCTGAACCCACCGATTCCATATTCTGCTAACAGTCATTGGATCTCGACCAACTCGAGCAGCAATGTCGCAATACGATAAACCGCAATCGCGATAAGCTACAATCCGACCTTTAACAAAGTCGGAAACGTGATAGTACGCATTTCCCCTCCTTACACGAGGCATTACAACAACGTTTCACCAGGCAACGCCGGTCAACTGCTGTTTGTATATGAGAAATCTGTTGGAAACTTTCCTCATGTCAGCACGTTGTAGGTGTCGCCACCGGCCCCAACATTGTGCGAATGCTCTGAAAAGCTAATCATTTGCATATCACAGCATCTTCTTCCTGTCGGTTAAATTTCACGTCTGTAGCACGTCATCTTAGTGGTGTAGCAATTTTAATGGCCAGTAGTGTACACTGATATTTCGTGAGAAGTTTCCGCCGCAAGGAAAAACGCCTTTGTTTTAATGGTGTCCGCCCGAAATCCTGTACCATGTCAGTGACACTCGGTGCCCTATTTCGCGATGATTGAAAACGTGCTGCTCTTCTTTGAACTTTCTCGGTGCACTCCGTTAATCCTGTCGGGTAAGAATCTCGGGGAGGGCAGCAGCACTCCAAAAGAGGACGGACAAGCGTAGTGCAGCCAGTCTCTGTAGAAGATATGTTGCATATTCTACGTCTTCTGCCAATATAACGTAGTCTTTGGTTTTCCTTTCGCATAACAGTTTTTGTGTGTTTTCCGCAATTGAAGTTGTCGTAATTGTAATGCCTAGATATTTAGCTGAATTTACAGATTTTAGATTTGAGTGATTGAGCATGTAACCGAAGTTTAGCGTTTACGTTTCAACACTGATGCTTTTCATTATTAAGGGCCAATTGCCATTTTTCGCGCCAAATAGATATCTTTTCGAAATTATTTTGCAATTTGTTCTGATCACTATACTGGACGATAAACGAGAGTGTCATCTGCGAACAACCTAAGACGGCTGCACAGGTCGTGTCCCAAATCGTTTACATACTGTAGGTAAGGGACAGCAGAGCGCCTATAACACTGTCCTGGGGAACGCCAAAAATCACATTTGTTTCACTCTAAAAAAAAAATCTAAACTCCGCCTGCCCAGTCCATGAAGGCCCAACGGTACCGACCGAGCGTCGTGTCATCCTCAGCCCCCAGGCGTCACTGGATACGGATATGGAGGGGCATGTGGTCAGCACACCGCTCTCCCGGCCGTGTGTCAGTTTCCGAGACCTGAACCGCTACTTCTCAGTCAAGGAGCTCCTCAGAAATTCTTTCAGTCCGTATGTGGCATAACAGCAAACCAGTGCTTAACAGTATTGGTTAAAAACAGTCTTGCTTGCAATTTTAGTTTTGTTATTTTTTAACGGCGCGTTTCGCCTAATTTAGACATCTTCTGGTTATCGACATAGAAAACAGAGAAGAAATACATATATTTAAGATGTCGCTTTAAATTATGATGCATTTTACACATTTCAATGTAGCTATAAAAAAGGGGGGGGGGGGAATGCACCCGCATAACGTCCGTCTTCCACGTTGGTGTGTATTTTTTAAACCTAATAATTTTACTTTTATTTTATAAAAAAAGTTTTCCTGCTAGACGTTCTAGCTCCGAATGACGCAGTATTGTCACATGGGCGGCCTCTTTATTTGAAATTACGGTCTTATGTTTATAATGTTCTCGTTCTAGTGGTATATTATACGAAAAATCTGTTTATGTACTGCATCTGTGTGTTGTATTATACACCTTGTTTTCTCATTTGAAATTTACCGCCTTCATTTATATTTTACTTCGGCAAAATTTTCGGATAAGTTAAGCACAGGTGTTGCCCCTAGTAATTCCATCTTATCAACGTTTCATGTGCATTAGATTTATAAAGTTTTAGTGAGTATGTATATCCAGTTTACGATCTCTCATTTTTAATCACCGCTGCGTCGCAGCGCCACCTCTTGAGGGGATTCAGTGTTAGGCTTCAGCACTGGCACACGACCCTGTGGCGCAGTATGCTTACTACCTGAGCCCGCATCTTACTGTTACTCGCTCCTGTGAACGGGTTACGCAGGTCTTGGTGCCTCTCGCGTCCATCTAGAAAAGGTAATGATTTTACTATTTTATATTTCTAGTTTCTACTGAGTTTAACGAAGAAGATGTTGGCCTGATATATTCGACGATGCCCTTTGGCTACACCGACTAAAGGATTCCTAAGAAATACCAAATTAAGGTATCTGCTCTTTCAATGGGTGATCTGTTTATACATGCTTATAGGTTATCCAAGTCTGCAAAACGCGATCGCGATTCTTAAATAGATGTATTTGTTCTCTGTTTTGTATGTACACTCCTCGAAATTGAAATAAGAACACCGTGAATTCATTGTCCCAGGAAGGGGAAACTTTATTGACACATTCCTGGGGTCATATACATCACATGATCACACTGACAGAACCACAGGCACATAGACACAGGCAACAGAGCATGCACAATGTCGGCACTAGTACAGTGTATATCCACCTTTCACAGCAATGCAGGCTGCTATTCTACCATGGAGACGATCGTAGAGATGCTGAATGTAGTCCTGTGGAACGGCTTGCCATGCCATTTCCACCTGGCGCCTCAGTTGGTCCAGCGTTCGTGCTGGACGTGCAGACCGCGTGAGACGACGCTTCATCCAGTCCCAAACATGCTCAATGGGGGACAGATCCGGAGATCTTGCTGGCCAGGGTAGTTGACTTACACCTTCTAGAGCACGTTGGGTGGCACGGGTTACATGCGGATGTACATTGTCCTGTTGGAGCAAGTTCCCTTGCCGGTCTAGGAATGGTAGAACGATGGGTTCGATGACGGTTTGGATGTACCGTGCACTATTCAGTGTCCCCTCGACGATCACCAGAGGTGTACGGCCAGTGTAGGAGATCGCTCCCCACACCATGATGCTGGGTGTTGGCCCTATGTGCCTCAGTCGTATGCAGTCCTGATTGTGGCGCTCACCTGCACGGCGCCAAACACGCATACGACCATCATTGGCACCAAGGCAGAAGCGACTCTCATCGCTGAAGACGACACGTCTCCATTCGTCCCTCCATTCACGCCTGTCGCGACACCACTGGAGGCGGGCTGCACTATGTTGGGGCGTAAGCGGAAGACGGCCTAACGGTGTGCGGGACCGTAGCCCAGCTTCATGGAGACGGTTGCGAATGGTCCTCGCTGATACCCCAGGAGCAACAGTGTCCCTAATTTGCTGGGAAGTGGCGGTGCGGTCCCCTACGGCACTGCGTAGGATCCTACGGTCTTGGCGTGTATCCGTGCGTCGTTGCAGTCCGGTCCCAGGTCGACGGGCACGTGCACCTTCCGCCGACCACTGGCGACAACATCGATGTACTGTGGAGACCTCATGCCCCACGTGTTGTGCAATTCGGCGGTACGTCCACCCGGCCTCCCGCATGCCCACTATACGCCCTCGCTCAAAGTCCGTCAACTGCACATACGGTTCACGTCCACGCTGTCGCGGCATGCTACCAGTGTTAAAGACTGCGATGGAGCTCCGTATGCCACGGCAAACTGGCTGACACTGACGGCGGCGGTGCACAAATGCTGCGCAGCTAGCGCCATTCGACGGCCAACACCGCGGTTCCTGGTGTGTCCGCTGTGCCGTGCGTGTGATCATTGCTTGTACAGCCCTCTCGCAGTGTCCGGAGCAAGTATGGTGGGTCTGACACACCGGTGTCAATGTGTTCTTTTTTCCATTTCCAGGAGTGTAGATAAACAGAATATGCTTAAATAAGGCGAAACGCGTCGTTGAAAAATAAAAATAAATAAAATTGCAACCAAGACTGTTTTTTAAGCAATAATTATTTCCTCACAAGGGCTGAGTGCAGCCCACTTGCCAACAGTGCTCGGCAGACCGAGTGGTCACCCATCCAAGTGCTGGCCCAGGCCGGCAGCGCTGAACTGGAATTCGGTAGTAGGAAAATGGAGAGAAGGAAACGTAGTAGTTGAATATGGATTGGGGGAGAGAAATGAAAGAGGAAGCCGCCTGGTAGAATTTTGCACAGAGCACAACTTAATCATAGCTAACTCTTGGTTTAAGAATCATGAAAGAAGGTTGTATACATGGAAGAACCCTGGAGATGCTGACAGGTTTCAGATAGATTATATAATGGTAAGACAGAGATTTAGGAACCAGGTTTTAAATTGTAAGACATTTCCAGGGGCAGATGTGGCTTCGGACCACAATCTATTGGTTATGACCTGTAGATTAAAACTGAAGCAACTGCAAAAAGGTGGGTATTTAAGGAGATGGGACCTGGATAAACTGAAAGAACAAAAGGTTGTACAGAGTTTCAGGGAGAGCATAAGGGAACAATTGACAGGAATGGGGGAAAGAAATACAGTAGAAGAAGAATGGGTAGCTTTGAGGGATGAAGTAGTGAAGGCAGCACAGGATCAAGTAGGTAAGAAGACGAGGGCTAGTAGAAATCCTTGGGTAACCGAAGAAATATTAAATTTAATTGATGAAAGGAGAAAATATAAAAATGCAGGAAATGAAGCAGGCAAAAAGGAATACAAACGTCTCAAAAATGAGATCGACAGGAAGTGCAAAATAGCTAAGTAGGAATGGCTAGAGGACAAATGTAAGGATGTAGAGGGTTATCTCAGTAGGGGTAAGATAGATACTGCCTACAGGAAAATTAAAGAGACCTTTGGAGATAAGAGAATGACTTGTATGAAGATCAAGAGCTCAGATGGAAACCCAGTTCTAAGCAAAGAAGGGAAAGCAGAAAGGTGGAAGGAGTATATAGAGGGTCTATACAAGGGCGATGTACTTGAGGACAATATTATGGAAATGTGGGAGGATGTAGATGAAGACGAAATGGGAGATGCGATATTGCGTGAAGAGTTTGACAGAGCATTGAAAGACCTGAGTCGAAACAAAGCCCCCGGAGTGGACAACATTCCATTGGAACTGCTGACGGCCTTGGGAGAGCCAGTCCTGACAAAACTCTACCATCTGGTGAGCAAGATGTATGAGACAGGCAAAATACCCTCAGACTTCAAGAAGAATATAACAATTCCAATCCCAAAGAGAGCAGGTGTTGACAGATGTGAAAATTACCGAACAATCAGTTTAATAAGCCACGGCTGCCAAATACTAACACGAATTCTTGACAGATGAATGGAAAAACTAGTAGAAGCTAACCTCGGGGAAGATCAGTTTGGATTCCGTAGAAATGTTGGAACACGTGAGGCAATACTGACCTTGCGACTTATCTTTGAAGAACGATTAAGGAAAGGCATCCTTACGTTTCTAGCCTTTGTAGACTTCGAAATAGCTTTTGACAATGTTGACTGGAATACTCTCTTTCAAATTCTAAAGGTGACAGGGGTAAAATACATGGAGCGAAAGGCTATTTACAATTTGTACAGAAACTAGTAGGCAGTTATAAGCGTCGAGGGACATGAAAGGGAAGCAGTTGTTGGGGAGGGAGTAAGACAGTGTTGTAGCCTCTCGCCGATGTTATTCAATCTGTATATTGAGCAAGCAGGAAAGGAAACAAAAGAAAAATTCGGAGTATGTATTAAAATCCATGGAGGAGAAATAAAAACTTTGAGGTCCGCCGATGACATCGTAATTCTGTCAGAGACAGGAAAGGACTTGGAAGATCAGTTGAAATGAATGGATAGTGTCTTAAAAGGAGGATATAAGATGAACATCAACAAAAGCAAAACGAGGATAATGGAATTTTAGTCGAATTAAGTTGGGTGATGCTGAGGGAATTAGATTAGGAAATGAGACACTTAAAGTAATAAAGGTGTTTTGCTATTTGGGGAGCAACTGATGAAGGTCGAAGTAGAGAGGATATAAAATGTAGACTGGCAATGGCAAGGAAAGCGTTTCTGAAGAAGAGAAATTTGTTAACATCGAGTAGAGATTTAAGTGTCAGGAAGTCATTTCTGAAAGAATTTGTATGGAGTGTAGCCATGTATGGAAGTGAAACGTGGACGATAAATAATTTGGACAAGAAGAGAATAGAAGCTTTCGAAACGTGGTGCTACAGAAGAATGCTGAAGATTAGACGGGTAGATCACATAACTAATGAGGAAGTATTGAATAGGTTTGGGGAGAAGAGAAGTTTGTGGCACAACTTGACGAGAAGAAGGGGTCGGTTGGTAGGACATGTTCTGAGGCATCGAGGGATCACCAATTTAGTATTGGAGGGCAGCGTGGAGGGTAAAAATCGTAGAGGGAGACGAAGAGATGAATGCACTAAGCAGATTCAGAAGGATGTAGGTTGCAGTAGGTACTGGGAGATGAAGAAGCTTGCACAGGATAGAGTAGCAAGGAGAGCTGCATCAAACCAGTGTCAGGACTGAAGACAACAACAACAAAAACAACAACAACTGAGGTGATATTCCATAAGCACGTAATTTGATTACTAGCCGCTTGTAGAATATCAAAAGTCTTGTGGAAATCTAGGAATAAATAATTAATTTGAAATTCCTTGCCAATAGCACTCAACACTTCGTTTGTGTAAAGAACTAATTGTGTTTCATAAGAACGATGTTTGCTAAATACATATTGACTGTGTGTCAATAGACCGTTCCTTTCGATGTAATTCTTAATGTTCTAACACAATATATGCTCCATAGTCCTGCTTCATATCGACATTAATGATACGGGTCTGTAATGTAGTGCATTACTCCTACTACGTTTCGTCTTCTGTACGTAGCACACAAGGACTTAAAATGTGTTGATGTACTTCCGTATTTAGTGTTGTCTTATGCGCAGTAAGGGGACCACACCCTAACCACGGAAAGCACCGCACATCGTAACACACCGCCGTCCACAGTCCACTGTCACCATTAGACATGGCGGCAGGCTGTCCCTAAGCCCATATCCGCCCATCGGATTGCCACGGGGTGCAGCGTGGTTCATCGCACCAAACCACCCGTTTCCGGTCATCCGCAGTCCAGCTCGGCCGCTCTGTACACCAACACGAGCGCCACTTACCACTGGTTACAGAAATGTGTGTCTTGTGGGCAGCTGCTCGACTAGTGTACTCTGTTCTGTTTAACTTCCTACGCATAGCCACTGTGCTAGCTGCACTGCTGCCAGTTCTTCGGATCCCCTCAGGTAATTCAGTGAAGTCTTTCACGACGGGACGACATTGCTGCTGGTAAGCAGTTCGGGGTATAAGGACGTGGTCGAACGGATCTGTTCTGCTCCTAACGTCTTAAGAGGCGTTGTCCCTCCGCCGAGTCTTGCCGACGGATGGGTCGGAAGTCTGTGAGCTACATCTACCTGATTACTCTGCTCTTCACAGTAAAGTGCCTGGCAGAGGGTTCAATCAATCACCTTCAAGCTGTTTCTCTACCGCTCCACTCTCGAACAGCGTGCGAGGAAAACGAGCACTTAATTTTTTTTGTGCGAGCCATGCTCTCTCCTATTTTATCCTAATGATCAATACTCCCTATGTGGGTGGGTGCCAACAGAATGTTTTCGGAATCGGAGGAGAAAACTGGTGATTGAAATTTCGTGAGAAGATCCCGTCGCAACGATAGACGCCTTATTTTAATGATTGCCACTACAATTACTCCCCTATTTCGTGATAATACAAAACGAGTTGCCCTTCTCTGAACTTTTTCGATGTCATCCGTCAGTCCCACCTGATTCGGGTCCTACACCGCACAACAATACTCCAGAATAGGGCGGACAAGCGTGGTGTAAGCAGTCTCTTTAACTGACCTGTTGCACCTTCTAAGTGTTCTGCCAATGAATCGCAGAGTTGGTACAGTATCCGTGAGTAGGACATGCAACGAATCTATCAATCAATGCCAAGCCGAATAACTGGTTGCATAAGGACCAGATGTGGACCAAAGCATCAATGACTGGTTCGATTTCTGAAGCTTTCTCTTGAATAAATTATCTATTTTTTGTGAAATTGCAATAGTTTGTTCGTCTGTACATCTACCGATTTCCGTCGCATTGGGGTAATTCCTTCGTCATGCGTCGTCTGTGTTGTCTCAGACTATACTATTACAGACAGCGCTATCTCATTCATTTCTTGAAGGTTAGTTACACTTTCACATGTGGTATGTTCATCTACATCTACATCAATAATCCGCGAGCCACCCAATGGTGAGTGGCGGAGGGCACTTTACGTGCCACTGTCATTACCTCCCTTTCCTGTCCCACTCGCGTATGGTTCGCGGGAAGAACGGCTGCCGGAAAGCCTCCGTGCGCGCTCGAATCTCTCTAATTTTATATTCGTGATCTCATCGGGAGGCATAAGTAGGGGGAAACAATATATTCGATACCTCATCTAGAAACGCACCCTCTCGAAACCTGGACAGCAAGCTACTGCGCGATGCAGAGCGCCTCTCTTGCAGAGCCTGCCACTTGAGTTTGCTAAACATCTCCGTAACGCTATCACACTTACCAAACAACCCTGTGACGAAACGCGCCGCTCTTCTGTGGATCTTCTCTATCTCCTCTGTCAACCCGACCTGGTACGGATCCCACAGTAATGACCAATACTGAAGTAGAGGTCGAACGAGTGTTTTGTAAGCCACCTCGTTTGTTGATGGACTACATTTTCTAAGGACTTTCCCAATGAATCTCAACCTGGCACCCGCCTTACCAACAATTAATTTTATATGATCATTCCACTTCAAATCGTTCCGTGCGCATACTCCAGAATATTTTACAGTAGTAACTGCTACCAGTGTTTGTTCCGCTATCATTCACGTACTACGATATTAACAGCGAATCTCTGAATTCCCACGGTGTCTACTGTCACACTCAAGAAGTAAGGATCCCAACCGCTGCAGACGTTGTGTAGAACCGATCGCGCAGTTGTTTACCATGCTGTTTCCTTAGCTAATGTTATTCACTTTCAACCATCAGACCAAAAAACCTCAGTCTTCCAGTCTTCTTCGCTACGCCTGGTTTCTACAGTTCGTTAAATATCGTTCTACTTGTGGAAGATGTATGAGACAGGCTAAATACTGTCAGGCTTCCAGAAGAATATAATATTTCCAATTACAAAGAAATCAGATGCTGACACGTTTGAATATTACCGAACTATAAGTTCAGTAAGTCATGGTTGTGAAATACTGACACAAATTCATTACAGAAAACCGAAAAAAATGGTAGAAGTTTAGCTCAGTAAAGATCGTTTTAGTCCTGGAGATATGCGGAGATACGCGTGTCAGTATTGAAGCTACGACGTCTCTTAGAAGATATATCAAGGAAAGGAGAACCTACGTTTATAGCATTTGTAGACTTACAGAAACCTTTTGACAATATTGTCTGGAACACTCTCTTCGAAACGTTGAAGGTTGCAGACGTAAAATACAGGGAGGGAAAGCCTGTTTACAACTTGAACAGAAATCACACGGCAGTTATAGAGTCGATGGGCATGAAAGGTAACCAGTAGTTAGGAGGGCAGTGAGACAGGCTTGTAGCCCATCCCCGATTTTGTTGAATCTGTTCATCGAACAGGCAATAAAGGGGGAAAAAAAGGTTCAAATGGCTCTGAGCACTATGGGACTTAACATAGGAGATCATCAGTCCCCTAGAACTTAGAACTACTTAAACCTAACTAACCTAAGGACATCACACACATCCATGACCCAAGCAGGATTCGAACCTGCGACCGTAGCGGTCGCGCCGTTCCAGACTGAAGCGCCTAGAACCGTTCGGCCACACCGGTCAGCAATAATGGAAACCAGAGAAAAATTTTGACTTGGAATTAGAGAACAGGGAAAATAAATAAAAACTTTGTTGTCTGCCGATGAAATTGTAGTTCAGAGGCAGCAAAGGACTTGGAAGAACAGTTGAACATATAAGACGAACATCAACAAAAGCAAAACAAGAATAATGAATGGAGACGAATTAAATCAGGTGATGTTGAGATCAGTTTTTCTACTTGGGCAGCAAAATTACTGACGGTGGCCGAGGTAGAGAGGACATAAAATGTAGACTGGTAATGGAAAGAAAAGCATTTCTGAAGAAGAGAAATTAGTTAAAATCGAGTATACGAGGGTTCGAACTTTAATAGTGCCAACCATTTATTTAGAGCTCGTACAAAATAGATACGTGTTTCAGAGTCTTACTGGCCAACAAAGTAGTAACCAGCATTGTGTATAACCCGTTGCCAGCGATGTGGAAGTCGTAGGATACTCTTAGCTGTGCCAGTTGTCTTGAGAGTTCGAGCGGCGCAGTCTATTTCCCGACGAATTTGTAGCAGTTCTGAAGCGAGTGCCGTGAAGTGTTTCCTTCAGTTTAGAAAGCGAGTTGAACTCACGAGGGCCTACGTCAGAGATGTGCAGTAGGTGGTATAGCACTTAGCAGCCGCATCAGTCAAACAAATCATGAACAGCTTGCACTGTACGTGCAAAAGGGCCAGTGGCAAGAAGACAGCGGAAAATGACTGTTTCCATTAATACATCTGGATCTACGGTCCACAAGCCACTTTATGGTGTGTGGCGGAGGATAGTTTGTATAACACTGTCACTTTTCCCCTTTTGCTGCACCAGTCGTTAACGTTTCACTGGAATAAGAACAAGAAGATGATGATGATGATGTTTGGTTTTGTTGGGCGCTCAACTGCACGGTCATCAGTGCCCATTCACGGGAAGAGCGACTGTGTTAGCTCGCCTCTTTCTAATGTTGCATCATTCACTTTCGACGAGATATGTGTAGGAAGAAGGACATCACTGATTTGGAATTTTTAACAGTACACTTCATCTGGATGAGCATGTCTCTTCCAGCGTATGCCTCGAGAGTCCATTGAGCTGTAACGCTTTCGCTATTACTAAACGTATCTTTGACGTTGCTTTGCTTTGTATCTTACCCATTTCCTCTTCGAATTCTGCTTAGTAAAGCAATGTAAACTAGCTACCTTGGCGAGAAATATTTTTATTCATGAAAATAACCTGTTTGTATTGAAATATTATATACGTATACTGTAACACTGATTTTGTTAATTCCCAATTTAAGAAACTATTTAACCTCCTCAGTATCGAGCGTGGAATTTATGAATGAAAAGGGTAGATTGGTGGTCAGTACGCTGTTGTGTGTCAAAATAAGGCTGAAATACTAGTACCTTTTACATCTAGTGTTATTCACAAAACTACAGGGCTATTAAAAAGGAAGTAACAGATATCAAATATTAATTGCTTCCAAAATATGAAGGATAGAAACACGATACGAACGTTCCTGGAAAGAGAAATATTCAATTTTTTATCCATTCATGTGAGCACCATGTGTTACATGGCAAATACCAGAACGCCAGCACATCTCCTTCCACACACCAAGCAGCTGGGCTCTCGTCATCGAATCCACAGCTTCGACAACAGACTTTCACAGACTTGTCACAGACTTTCAAGTGTGTCAGGATAGGGGGGATAAAACGCGTTCTCTCACAGATAAAAGACACAAGGTGTGAGCTGTAGAGACCTGGGAAGCCACCGGCGATGAAGTTCATCTTCTGCTTCTTCTCTTCCATTCCAACGTCTCAGACATCACACGTTGTGACTTTTGTCTGTGGAGTGAGCCCGAGTTTTTATCCCCCTATGCCTGACGCTCTTGAAAGTCTGTGACAACGGGTTGTTGAAGCTGTGAATTCGATAACGAGAGACAAACTGCTTCTTGTGTGGCAGGAAATGAGCCCACGTTTCGATATTTGCAGTGTGACACATGGTGCTCACATTGAATGCATAAAATTTGAACGTTTTTGTTTACAGGAACGTTGCAATTATTTTTCTATCTTTTGTAGTTTGGAAGCAACGAATGTTTAAAAACTACTGGTTCTTTTTGATTATCCCTGTAATACGTTACGGAATATACAGATAGCATCTTGCCTCAAATACGTTTTTGTCCTAGTAATGTATTATTTTAGGATTACGTTGGCGGATTTTATTTATAAACTGACTACTGAAATACATAAATACGAGCGTTATTCGGAAAGTAAGGAACGATCGGTCGCGAAATGGAAACCACAGTGAAAATCCGATGATGTTTTGCACAGGTATGTTGGGCAGTGTCTCTAGTATGCCCGCCGATCGCGTTTCGTCGTTCTCTTTAGTTCTGAGCACACAGGGAGCACATAAAGATACCTAGAACAATAGTGTCTCCCGCCAAGTACGAGGGTCTGGTGAGGAATTTCGCCTGAAGCTATGCAGCCAACGTTACCTAACTGCCATGCGTTTTCTTCTTCAAGACAATTCTCAGCCACATCCTTCAGGGCCAATGAAAATGCTCCTGCATCGTTTTCAGTTGGAAATGTTCGATTACCCACAATACAGCCCATAATTGTCTACCTCTGAGTTTCATCTCTGGTCATATGAACCGCTGGCTATGAAGACAACATTTTGGCACAGACAACGAGCTGCAGGCCAGCATAGACAATTGGTAGAAAGCACTGGCGGCTGCCTTCTATAACGAGGGTACTGGAAAGTTGGTACAACGCTACGACAAACGTCCAAGTCGGACCTGTGACTGGGGAGATAAGTAACTGGAAGTTGTAGCTAATGATTGCAAATTTTAGCCATGTACTACTTATTGCAATCTTCAGAAAGACTCACTAAGTAGTTAGGCTAAAATATTTTATTTTTTTATCGCAACGGAAAGCTCATATTAACATTGAATCAATAGCAACAGAACTATTATATATAATCAAGGAATAAACAATCTGTCCCTTGCGCGTGCCGTCACAGAATAATGCTATCCTTCACTGTGCGTCTACGGATGTTCTGCTGGCGACTCCCGCAAAATAAAACAGTTTTGATTTTCACTGTGGTTTCCATTTCGCAACCTATCGTTCCTTTCTTTCCGAATAGCCCTCTTACAGTTATGTACATACTAAGAAATGTTTGTTTATTGTTATTACGTGAAAATACAATCAGAAAATTTTTCATAATTCTGCTATTTTTTATAGAATAGCATGAAAGTAGTTTGTTTCCTACGTGAAACAGAGATATACACTCCTGGAAATGGAAAAAAAGAACACATTGACACCGGTGTGTCAGACCCACCATACTTGCTCCGGACACTGCAAGAGGGCTGTAAAAGCAATGATCACACGCACGGCACAGCGGACACACCAGGAACCGCGGTGTTGGCCGTCGAATGGCGCTAGCTGCGCAGCATTTGTGCACCGCCGCCGTCAGTGTCAGCTAGTTTGCCGTGGCATACGGAGCTCCATCGCAGTCTTTAACCCTGGTAGCATGCCGCGACAGCGTGGACGTGAACCGTAAGTGCAGTTGACGGACTTTGAGCGAGGGCGTATAGTGGGCGTGCGGGAGACCGGGTGGACGTGCCGCCGAATTGCTCAACACGTGGGGCGTGAGGTCTCCACAGTACATCGATGTTGTCGCCAGTGGTCGGCGGAAGGTGCACGTGCCCGTCGACCTGGGACCGGACCGCAGCGACGCACGGATGCACGCCAAGACCGTAGGATCCTACGCAGTGCCGTAGGGGACCGCACCGCCACTTCCCAGCAAATTAGGGACACTGTTGGTCCTGGGGTATCGGCGTGGACCATTCGCAACCGTCTCCATGAAGCTGGACTACGGTCCCGCACACCGTTAGGCCGTCTTCCGCTCACGCCCCAACATCGTGCAGCCCGCCTCCAGTGGTGTCGCGACAGGCGTGAATGGAGGGACGAATGGAGACGTGTCGTCTTCAGCGATGAGAGTCGCTTCTGCCTTGGTGCCAATGATGGTCGTTTGCGTGTTTGGCGCCGTGCAGGTGAGCGCCACAATCAGGACTGCATACGACCGAGACACACAGGGCCCACACCCGGCATCATGGTGTGGGGAGTGATCTCTGTCAGTGTAATCATGTGATGTATCTGACCCCAGGAATGTGTCAATAAATTTCCCCTTCCTGGGACAATGAATTCACGGTGTTCTTATTTCAATTTCCAGGAGTGTATTTTGCATTTATCGCAATATACAAATGTGGAACCATTACAATTGGCAGTCTACATCTGAATCGCCTTTTCTAGCTTTAGTTTATCATCTGGGGCATATGCACGGCATAGAATTTCTTTGCTGTTGGTTATGGCACAGGCTTTTGTGTTCTGTGACTCTTCTTCATTGGAACTGCATCTTCTTTGTCATTGCATTCCATCTCCTCTTCATCAACCTCCTCTTCTTCTTCTTCTTGAATACTGCCTTGTACTTGCGAAAGTATAATTCCTTGTCGTATGTAAACTCAGTACAATACCGGAAAAAAATGTTTAGCCGTATTGTAGTCGTGAAATAAACAGTCAGTTATTCGATTATGCAGGATATTTTCGCTTATTACAGCCTATTATACATAGATTCTAGTTCAAAATTAGCAAAATCAAAAGTGAATTATCTTTATTTCTTGAAGCCATGCTGATGCCATGACACAGAGCTTTCTTCCAGCACAGGCTGAAACGTACTGGGAACTTGCAGGAACGAAAGCAAGTGACGAGCAGAAAGCACACTGTTGAAACTATACACCTGAGTCGGACACAGCAAGTTTGCTTAATTCCGTGAGAGGTAAAAATACCGATGTTCACGCTGTAACAAAAGTCGAATTTTAGTGTAGATCCGCAGGATCCGAAATTGCATAATGCGTGACATAAATATAATTATTTTCTGGCCTTATGCAGTATTTATCCATTCAATCGTTTCAATTAATACGTGCGCATATTTGCGTCTGATAGGTAAGATTAAGATAAAATTTCATGAACGTGCAGAGTTGTGATTCCCACTGTAATTGAGTATTCGTTCGATGCGAGGCTAGACGTCAAGTTGCGCGTAAAAATGAACGAGAATTTAATAATAATAATAAAAAAAGGTCACCAGATTAATGTTGCTCAACGATTCCTCCAAAGCAGCAACGCCTCATATTAGTCGAAGTAGGAATAGTCTGGATCAAAGGCCATTGTTCCAATCCTACTTCTGGGATTTGACAGTTACCATTGTGGCCATGGATCAAGTTCAGAGCTTCATATGGACTAGGATAACAATAAGCAGTCTATTATTTAGGCTGGTCATAGAAATGGGGGAGGGGAACCATTTGCGTTTTATTCACGACTGTGCCGTTGTCACACGATTCCGTGATCACGCCACAGCAGCGCGCGAAAAAGGACAAAAAAATCTATAAACGCCGGCTTCAGATCACGTTCAAGTTTCATCGAAACTGTTTTGAACGATTCCTAGCGTTTTCAACATGTACACGAAAGCAAAAATTGCGGTCACACTGCACTCCTGAATAGTTTGACGACGTTCGGTGGCGCTACTGGCCCACTATGTCCTTAGAGAAGGTTTGAAGCGTCAAGAATTGTCAAAAACATCCAGTTGCTGATCAAACTGTGAACTGCCGTTTTAGGCAACTAAATGTGTGGCAGTCAACGCCTCGTAGGAAGTGGTGGTATTAATGATGCCCTTTATGCCACTCTCTGAATCCTTTTCCTGTCGAACCTGAGTAACAGTGTATCGGAAATGTTTTCCTCGGCCACCCACAAGAAAACAGCTTGATTTCAACACTGGGTGTAGCTGTTCTGACATCCACCACGGAGGCGTCAAACTGAGGGGTGAATTGTGGGTAACAGGAGGTGTGATGACCTTTCCATCGTGTGACACGTCAGCGGTGGCGTTGGGAAGAATTGGGGTGAAATTTGGTGCCAATTTGACGTCACTAACACACCTTACACCTCACATAAAGTTCCCAGCTGTGGCGTTTGCCTCGCGTATGTCGACTCCTTGCTGTGTGAAGAGTCTCCGGGGCTGACGTCACAGGGCGGTACACTTTTGCACCGTTACAGAGGAAGGTTGTAGGCACATCTGAACCAAATTTTAAATACCTGCGTCTGAATGGGAAACAATTATGGGGTTCTGAAAAAGTGATCCTTCAACCAGTGCATTTAACTGCCATAGCTGACATAAATTTCAATTCGATATCTCCACCCGCTCCTGACAAAAAGGCGTCATCCAGATGGACAGGGAGACAGATGGACGAAAACGGAAAAGAATATTTTTTAATGTGATATAGTTACAAATAAAAATTTTGGGGTTTTCCCTTTACTTATACTGTGAAATCTTACTTCTCGTCAAATTTCATGATTCTAGTTGAACGGAGAGTATCCTATAGATGTCGATGACTGAATCAGAATATGTGACATAAATGGCCGTATCTTTTGACTAAATTGATTTACAAATTGTTATAGTTCACACTGCCAACGAACTGTGGACCTTATTATGTGATAAATTTCAACTTGACGTATCTACCCATTCCTGAGAAAAAGGGGTTTTAACAGTCGGATAAACAGACAGGCAAAGAAACAGACAGAGAGCAAAGTGATTTCATAAGGATATCAATTTTATAGGTTGTGGTACGGAATGCTATAAACGAAAATGACACACCAACAACGAATGAAAACTCAAGAAGTACGGATACTTATGACTAACCAAATAATGTTACGGAAGGAATAGCAACTCTTGGTGAAGCTTCTCCGAAAATATCAGAGTATGTAAGTCTTAAATTTGGAATGGGTACTTAATTTATCGTTACGTGTAATGACAAATATAAATTGTTTACTCAGATTGTATCAGAGATTAATATGCAGTACTTTCCATCCTACGTTATTGCAATGTCAAAATGGTAATAATGCATTAGGTGTTGCCAGTGTTTTCCGCCTATAGACTGCGCTATGCGGCATACAAGTGTGCGGATTTATATAAAATAAAGGCAATATTCACGGTTTGTGTTTAAAAAATGAAAAAAAACTACTTTGCCGAATGTGAATAAACAAAAGATTTTCTCGTGAAACCTATTGCTTTGAAATCGTTTATCTTTTTTAGACTATTAATTATTGACTGCACAAGCTTTTTTACAGAATTGACAAGTCATTGATGTTGGAAACAAAGATTCTAAACGCTGCTTTAATTTCATCATTACGAATGAGCCACGTACATCTTAAGACGACGTTGCCTTTCCATGCAAGTTTAGTATTCCCGAAGGATATTCCGTTCTTATTAGTGGATTCTGCGCTGATGGCCTTTAAAATTGCATCCACGCACGGGATAACAAATGACGAAATTTTATTTATTGTGTGTATGCAGTATAGAAAAAATAACGAATGGTTAAATTTGTAAATGATTGCTGGCATCGGTGGTCACGAAAATGTAGCGTCACAAGAACACCTTTATACAGGGTGTTACAGAAAGGTACGGCCAAACTTTCAGGAAATATTCCTCACACACAAAGAAAGAAAATATGTTATGTGGACATGTGTCCGGAAGCGCTTACTTTCCATGTTAGAGCTCATTTTATTACTTCTCTTCAAATCACATTAATCATGGAACGGAAACACACAGCAACAGAACGTACCAGCGTGGCTTCAAACACTTTGTTACAGGAAATGTTCAAAATGTCCTCCGTTAGCGACGATACATGCATCCACCCTCCGTCGCATGGAATCCCTGATGCGCTGATGGAGCCCTGGAGAATGGAGTATTGTATCACAGCCGTCCACAGTACGAGCACGAAGAGTCTCTATATTTGGTACCGGGGTTGCATAGACAAGAGCTTTAAAATGGCCTCATAAATGAAAGTCAAGAGGGTTGAGGTCAGGAGACCGCGGAGGCCACGGAATTCGTCCGCCTCTACCAATCCATCGGTCACCGAATCTGTTGTTGAGAAGCGTACGAACAGTTCGACTGAAATGTGCAGGAGCTCCATCGTGCATGAACCACATGTTGTGTCGTACTTGTAAAGGCACATGTTCTAGCAGCACAGGTAGAGTGTTGTTGTTGTTGTCTTCAGTCCTGAGATTGGTTTGATGCAGCTCTCCATGCTACTCTATCCTGTGCAAGCTGCTTCATCTCCCAGTACCTACTGCAACCTACATCCTTCTGAATCTGCTTAGTGTACTCATCTCTCGGTCTCCCTCTACGATTTTTACCCTCCACGCTGCCCTCCAATGCTAAATTTGTGATCCCTTGATGCCTCAAAACATGTCCCACCAACCGATCCCTTCTTCTAGTCAAGTTGTGCCACAAACTTCTCTTCTCCCCAATCCTATTCAATACCTCCTCATTAGTTACGTGATCTATCCACCTTATCTTCAGTATTCTTCTGTAGCACCACATTTCGAAAGCTTCTATTCTCTTCTTGTCCAAACTAGTTATCGTCCATGTTTCACTTCCATACATGGCTACACTCCAAACAAATACTTTCAGAAACGACTTCCTGATACCTAAATCTATATTCGATGTTAACAAATTTCTCTTCTTAAGAAACGCTTTCCTTGCCATTGCCAGTCTACATTTTATATCCTCTCTACTTCGACCATCATCAGTTATTTTACTTCCTAAATAGCAAAACTCTTTTACTACTTTAAGTGTCTCATTTCCTAATCTAATTCCCTCAGCATCACCCGATTTAATTTGACTACATTCCATTATCCTCGTTTTGCTTTTGTTAATGTTCATCTTATATCCTCCTTTCAAGACACTGTCCATTCCGTTCAACTGCTCTTCCAAGTCCTTTGCTGTCTCTGACAGAATTACAATGTCATCGGCGAACCTCAAAGTTTTTACTTCGTCTCCATGAGTTTTAATACCTACTCCAAATTTTTCTTTTGTTTCCTTTACTGCTTGCTCAATATACAGATTGAATAACATCGGGGAGAGGCTACAACCCTGTCTCACTCCTTTCCCAACCACTGCTTCCCTTTCATGCCCCTCGACTCTTATGACTGCCATCTGGTTTCTGTGCAAATTATAAATAGCCTTTCGCTCCCTGTATTTTACCCCTGCCACCTTTAGAATTTGAAAAAGGGTATTCCAGTCAACATTGTCAAAAGCTTTCTCTAAGTCTACAAATGCTAGAAACGTAGGTTTGCCTTTTCTTAATCTTTCTTCTAAGATAAGTCGTAAGGTCAGTATTGCCTCACGTGTTCCAACATTTCGACGGAATCCAAACTGATCCTCCCCGAGGTCTGCATCTACCAGTTTTTCCATTCGTCTGTAAAGAATTCGCGTTAGTATTTTGCAGCCGTGGCTTATTAAACTGATAGTTCGGTAATTTTCACATCTGTCAGCACCTGCTTTCTTTGGGATTGGAATTATTATATTCTTCTTGAAGTCTGAGGGTATTTCGCCTGTCTCATACATCTTGCTCACCAGCTGGTAGAGTTTTGTCAGGACTGGTTGTCCCAAGGCCGTCAGTAGTTCTAATGGAATGTTGTCTACTCCGGGGGCCTTGTTTCGACTCAGGTCTTTCAGTGCTCTGTCAAACTCTTCACGCAGTATCGTATCTCCCATTTCATCTTCATCTACATCCTCTTCCATTTCCATAATATTGTCCTCAAGTACATCGCCCTTGTATAAACCTTCTATATACTCCTTCCACCTTTCTGCCTTCCCTTCCTTGCTTAGAACTGGGCTGCCATCTAAGCTCTTGATATTCATACACGTGGTTCTCTTCTCTCCAAAGGTCTCTTTAATTTTCCTGTAGGCAGTATCTATCTTACCCCTAGTGAGATAAGCTTCTACATCCTTACATTTGTCCTCTAGCCATCTCTGCTTAGCCATTTTGCACTTCCTGTCGATCTCATTTTTGAGACGTTTGTATTCCTTTTTGCCTGCTTCATTTACTGCATTTTTATATTTTCTCCTTTCATCAATTAAATTCAATATTTCTTCTGTTACCCAAGGATTTCTAGCAGCCCTCGTCTTTGTACCTACTTTATCCTCTGCTGCCTTCACTACTACATCCCTCAGAGCTACCCATTCTTCTTCTACTGTATTTCTTTCCCCTATTCCTGTCAATTGTTCCCTTATGCTCTCTCTGAAACTCTGTACAACCTCTGGTTCTTTCAGTTTATCCAGGTCCCATCTCCTTAATTTCCCACATTTTTGCAGATTCTTCAGTTTTAATCTACAGGTCATAACCAATAGATTGTGGTCAGAGTCCACATCTGCCCCTGGAAATGTCTTACAACTTAAAACCTGGTTCCTAAATCTCTGTCTTACCATTATATAATCTATCTGATACCTTTTAGTATCTCCAGGGTTCTTCCACGTATACAACCTTCTTTCATGATTCTTAAACCAAGTGTTAGCTATGATTAAGTTGTGCTCTGTGCAAAATTCTACTAGGCGGCTTCCTCTTTCATTTCTTAGCCCCAATCCATATTCACCTACTATGTTTCCTTCTCTCCCGTTTCCTACACTCGAATTCCAGTCACCCATTACTGTTAAATTTTCGTCTCCCTTCACTATCTGAATAATTTCTTTTATTTCATCGTACATTTCTTCAATTTCTTCATCATCTGCAGAGCTAGTTGGCATATAAACTTGTACTACTGTAGTAGGTGTGGGCTTCGTATCTATCTTGGCCACAATAATGCGTTCACTATGCTGTTTGTAGTAGCTTACCCCCATTCCTATTTTCCTATTCATTATTAAACCTACTCCTGCATTACCCCTATTTGATTTTGTGTTTATAACCCTGTAGTCACCTGACCAGAAGTCTTGTTCCTCCTGCCACCGAACTTCACTAATTCCCACTATATCTAACTTTAACCTATCCATTTCCCTTTTTAAATTTTCTAACCTAAGATAATATACTGATAACGACATCCTCCTGAGTAGTCCCCGCCCGGAGATCCGAATGGGGGACTATTTTACCTCCGGAATATTTTACCCAAGAGGATGCCATCATCATTTAATCATACAGTAAAGCTGCATGTCCTCGGGAAAAATTACGGCTGTAGTTTCCCCTTGCTTTCAGCCGTTCGCAGTACCAGCACAGCAAGGCCGTTTTGGTTAATGTTGCAAGGCCAGATCAGTCAATCATCCAGACTGTTGCCCCTGCAACTACTGAAAAGGCTGCTGCCCCTCTTCAGGAACCACACGTTTGTCTGGCCTCTCAACAGATACCCCTCCGTTGTGGTTGCACCTACGGTACGGCCATCTGTATCGCTGAGGCACACAAGCCTCCCCACCAACGGCAAGGTCCATGGTTCATGGGGGGAGGACAGGTAGAGTATCCCGTATGAAATCATGGCGGTGAATTGAGGAAGGACAGTACATACTGACGAAACAAAAATGAGCTCTAACAGGGAAATTAAGCATTTCCGGACACATGTCCACATAACATCTTTTCTTTATTTGTGTGTGAGCAATGTTTCCTGAAAGTTTGGCCGTACCTTTTTGTAACAACCTGTAGAGATGAGGCCCCTCCACGCCCTCACCAATATGGTGACCAAACCAAAATTTCTATTGTCACCGCCGTCAACATGTTAGTTATCTAATAGGTGGATCACAGGATGCTGGGCTGTGATGTTATCATAAGACTACGAATTAGGTGATAGATGGTGGGCGAATAGATAGTGAGGGTAGCAATTTGAAGAGCAGAGGGAAAAAAGTGCAAGGCTCGTGCCGTGGAAAAAAACCTCTGCGACAGTGGGATGGGTAGTAAGAGCAGTAGTGGCTTACTAGATGCGATAGTTCATGCAAGCTTGGATTTGTTGGTATGGGCACCATGCATCATTACCGTGGCAAGCGATGACGATGTGTCCCAGTTGCTGCAGCCGCTGCATTCCTGGATCAATCAAGGTCGTTATACAGTAGTGGGAGATCGGCCACAGATCGTCTCACCGTGTGGGGGATGTGTGGAGCTTGTCTGCATGCAGTGTACGGTACGGCTTCCCTGTGTGGTGCCAGTTATTCGGCAGTGTGTTCCAGCTGGATATCGAGTAATGGCGTCTGATTAACAGGGCCTCACCTGTACCGTTGTGTTCGCGTGTGCTTGGCCATAGATGTCTATTGGTACTTTATGTTTCCATCTATGGTTGTGGTCGTAGTTCCCCAGGTTCCCAGGTTCTGCGAATGTCTGGAGTTTCTGCATAGTCTTGTGGTGAGTATGTGGATTACCTTCGTGAGAGTCTGAAGTCGGTATTCCCGGTGAAGGTTTGCGATGCGTGTGTATCGTGTATGATTTTGAGTGCTTTCTTTTGTGTGAGCTGCAGACGGCGCAGGCGTGTCGGCGCAGCGTTATCCCCTGCGTACGTTATCGGGGGTGTCACGTACGTGGACCTCGTCACCCGTCTGTTCAGTATGCTTCACCTGTTGATCATACGGTAGAGCTGTTTGAGCCTCGCGCTTGCTCGGTTGGTCATGTATCGTATGTGGTCCCCCCAGAGTAATTTCCGGTCCAGCCAGACACCGAGGTATTTGACTTTCTCACGGAAACGTATTGGGCGTGCGCGTAGAGTTATTGGTCTGCACTCTCGGTGTTTGCGCAGTTGCTTCGGTCTTCTAGTGAACAGAACGGCTTCGCACTTGTCGACGTTTGCTCTAACACGCCATTTCTCCAACCGAGGCTAAGCCACTCTGAGTGCAGTCTGTAAGCGTGACGTAGTGTTTGATGGTTTCCAATCTTGCTCGATGATGGCTGTGTCATCCGCGTAGATTGCCATCGTTGTGTTGTGTGTGGTTGGGAGATCGTTTGTTGTTGTTATTATGATCTTCAGTCCTGAGATTGGTTTGATGCAGCTCTCCATGCTACTCTGTCCTGTGCAAGGTTCTTCATCTGCCAGTACCTACTGCAACCTACATCCATCTGAATTTGCTTGGTGTATTCATCTCTTGGTCTCCCTCTACGATTTTTACCCTCCACGCAGCCCTCCAATACTAAATTTGTGATCCCTTGATGCCTCAGAACATGTCCTACCAACCGGTCCCTTCTTCTCGTCAAGTTGTGCCACAAACTTCCCTTCTCCCCAAATGTATTCAATACCTCCTCATTAGTTATGTGATCTATGCATCTAATATTCAGCATTCTTCTGTAGCACCACATTTCGAAAGCTTCTATTCTCTTTTTGTCTAAACTATTTATCGTCCATGTTTCACTTCCATACATGGCTACACTCCATATAAATACTTTCAGAAACGACTTTGTGACACTTAAATCTATACTCGATGTTAACAAATTTCTCCTCTTCAGAAACGCTTTCCTTGCCATTGCGTCTAAATTTTATATCCTCTCTACTTCGACCATCATCAGTTATTTTGCTCCCCAAATAGCAAAACTCCTTTACTACTTTAAGTGTCTCATTTGCTAATCTAATACCCTCAGCATCACCAAACTTAATTCGACTACATTCCATTATCCTCGTTTTGCTCTTGTTGATGTTCATCTTATATCCTCCTTTCAAGACACTGTCCATTCCGTTCAACTGCTCTTCTAAGTCGTTTATGTAGAGGTTGAACAGTAGGGGCCCTGGGATGCTCCTCTGGGGTACTCCCGGATGTATACCGTGCCGTGTTGATTGTTTTCCCTGCATGTCAGTGTTGAAACTCCTGTCTGCCAGGTATGACTGTGTTAGACGCACCAGCCCGTCGGCGAATCCCGCGTCGCTGAGTTTGCGACTGAGGCAGTTATGCCACAGACGGTCGAAAGCCTTTTTGGTGTCCAGGAACACCACCCGTGTAGCTTTGTGAGTGTTGAGGCCACGTGTTATATGTTCGCCGGTCTCCAGGCGGCCACGTGGCACAACCGACAGGGTCCTCGGTGTCTGGCCCCGGCGCACCACACTGCATCTGCAGCACCAGTCTGACCAGCGGTTGGCACCACAGTGAGACAACCAACTGTTACAAATCGGTTTCTTCAAGGACAGCTCGGAGCCAGACCTTCCGTATCGTGCTTTCCACTGACCCCAAACCACGGCCATCTGTCACTTCAGAGATGTCAAGCGAGAGCCCGTTGGAGAGCAGGGTGGAGGTCTGTTGCGTTTGTAGGGCTTCCTATTGGGGTAGTGGCCGATATTAAACATAAATAAATTATATTAATGTGACAGTGACGACAAACTACAGCTTAGTACTGAATCAAAAGCGATATTGCAAATAACTTGTATTTATTGTAAATTATCTCACGATAGATATGAGATTATTTCGAACAAATCATGAATGAAAACAAATTAAAGCAATTGTACACTGTTCTCAGATATACTGCACTGGTAATTTTGGCTCTCAGCTCTTAATGTTAAGTTGATGAGAAGTTAGATTTAATTATGCCCCTTGATAAGCAAATGGTAAATGCGATCTGACTGCGTTCCTACTCTTTTGTGTCTGAAATAATACGTACTTCGGACACCACCACCAAGAAACAAACCAAACAACATGCAAAGGAGAGAAATAACCACTAACGAATCATAAGCAAAACTGCACGGATGCTCAGTGGATGGCAAGAACACGGTCCAACAACTGTTTCTGAACTTTACTGCCGCTGCCGCAAGCTTTACAATACTGTCGACCAGCGTGCTGGCTCCGTCGATACTGCTGGGGCGACGACTGCAGCTGCGAAGTCGCTGAGTTAACATAAGTCTCTCAAGTATCTTGAGCAGAATAAACTACTCAGAAACTACTACGACCACAAGCCCTATATTTCCTCTAAATGGTATACAACGCTTTCCAGACTGGCTCAACAACCTTCAAGGTGCAGCCCAGTATGTCTTGTATTAACGTGCGATACCAGTATGATAGCTCCATGCACTGGTTGACTACGTTCAATGGTGACTGCCAGCCTGCAAGGCGGAATCAACTGCAATTATACTAGCAGTCAATGCAATGCCTATGGTGGACGCTGATGTCCTACTGTAGCTGCAGACTCTAGATCATACACAGCACAGTATTCAGAATCTAAGTCCCTATCTCAGAGCTACAGAACTTCGCGACTGTCCGCTCTAACGGCACAAGACGCTCCCCTACTTGCCTCCCTCTGCCTGATGCTCTTGCGACAATCTAGCCGCCAAACTCTAATCAGCCAATCCCGACGCTGCAAAGGCCTCCCACATCTCCCTTGTGGAGTGACACAATTTCTCCCCCTATCCAAAAAATTCCTCTGTTCAAACAGCGGGCGTTGACCCCCAGCGTTTCCCGCACTTTCTTATGAACTGCCCAATCAGAGGACAGCCCATTTGCCGCTAAAACAGCGCGCGACCGTGTGGCGCCAGCGCGTACGCTGCTCGACATCCCCCCCCCCCCCCCCTCTCACCTGGCACCCGGCGGCGTTCCTTTTGATGCTTGCCGGTCACTGCCCCCCCCCCCCCCCCCCCCCCCGGGACCCCCGGCCCCTGCACACTGCTCTTCCGTCGCTCGCCGGCCTTCGCCTCCCCGGCTGCGCCCGACCACGCCCCACCTCCACTGGCAAATTTACTTTGCTTACACCTACAGCATGCAACTAATTATTATCATTAGCAAAGCCCGTATTATTTCAGACATGTGTCTAATCACCACGTATCTCTCTTTCTAATCCACCTAATAAGACTAATTAACCATTATATGGGTTTATTTACTTCAAACATACAGAATAATAAAAGCCACCTTTCACGTTCTCTGATGAAAGTTGGTTCTGCCCCGGTGCCTGTGATGGTATGTGTTGGTACAAGGGGACCAGCAGAAGCGCTCTCCTGGTTATCCCGTGCGCTCTGATTGCAAATACGTTCGTAAATCTGGTAATTCGACCCGTTGTGGTGCCATCCGTGAACAGCATTCCAGGGAGTGTTTTCCAACAGGATAACGCTCGTCCAAATACCGCTGTTGTAAAACGACATGCCCTACTTGTACATCTACATACACTTACATATGTACTCCGCAGTCCACCGTATGCCGCGAGGCAGATGGTTATCCGTACCATTATTAGTCACTTCTTTTCCTGTTCCACTTGCAAACAGAGCACGGAAATACCACTCTGTATCCTTTCTCATGAGTTCTGATCTCTGATATCTCAACTTTGTGGTATTTGCGCGCAGTGTGTGTTGGAAGCAGTAGAATCGTTGTGCAGCCAGCTTCAAACGCCGGTTCTCTAAATTTTCTCAACACTATTCCTCGAAAAGAATGTCGCCTCCTCTCCAGGGATTCCCGAGGCATCTCTGTGACAATTGTGTCTTGTTCGAACCTACCAGTAACAAATATAGCCGCCTGCTTTTGAACTGTCTCGATGTCTTCCTTTAACCCGACACTGTACGGATCCCAAACACCAGAGTAGCCCTCAAGAATAAATCACATCAGCGTCCTGTATGCAGTCTCCTTTACAGGTGGACTACTGTTTTCCCAAAACTTTCCCAATAAATTGAAGTCGATCATTCATCTTCTCTATCACAGTCTTCGCACACGCATTCTGGAAGTTACACTGGTTATTAATGTACCGGCATTTCATATTTGCAATGGCTTTTTCCGCGTTTGCGCTAAACTGTGACGTTGCAATGTTAATCGCTTAAATACAGGGTTATCAAAAAGTCAGTATAAATTTGAAAACTGAATAAATCACGGAATAATGTAGATAGAGAGGTACAAATTGACGCACATGCTTGGAACGACATGGGGTTTTATTGGAACAAAAAAAGAATACAAAAGTTCAAAAAATGTCCGACAGATGGCGCTTCATCTGATCTGAATAGCAATAATTAGCGTAACAAAATAAGACAAAGCAAAGATGATGTTATTTACAGGAAATGCTCAATATGACCACCATCATTCCTCAGCAATAGCTGTAGTCGATGAATAATGTTGTGAACAGCACTGTAAAGCATGTCCGGAGTTATGGTGAGGCAATAGCGTCAGATGTTGCCTTTCAGAACCCCTAGAGATGTCGTTTGATCACGATACACTGCGACTTTAGGTAACCCCAAAGCCAATAATCGCACGGACTGAGGTCTGGGGACCTGGGAGGCCAAGCATGACGAAAGTGGCAGCTGAGCACACGATCATCACCAAAACGACGCGTGCAAGAGATCTTTCATGCGTCTAGCAATATGAGGTGGAGCGCCTGGTTCTAATAAAACCCCATGTCATTCCAACCATGTGTGTCAATTTTTACCTGTCTACCTATCTGTCTATTAGCTAGACAAATTTATTCCCAAAAATTCATTACTCTACATTAATTACATTTTGGGGTATTGCAATGTTTTCGGTAAGTGTGTGTTTGCAGTGCGTGAGAGAGCTGGATAGTGTGTTGGCCAGAGCAACAGTCTAACCCCTCGAGATAACTGGAAAATTCTAAGGCAACTCGTGTGTTCCACCATCAATAGAGATTTACGAGGGGCGTTTGAAAAGTCCGTGCAAAGTCCGAGAGATGGCACCATGGGCGCGTATCGATTCCAAGATTAGTTAGTAGCATTTCTGCAAAGAACCCACGCCAAGTGTCTGCCATATTGGTCTATTTCTTTGTGTTTGGCATTCGTGTGAACCAAGAAAGCCGAGTGATTGTCAAAAAATGGACGAAAAAGAATTTAGCGTGGCGATTAAACATTACTTTATGAAAGGCAAAACGCCTCTGGAGACTAAAGAGAAGCTTGATAAAGATTACGGTGACTATGCACCTTCGATGAGAACAGTTTATAAGTTGTTTCAAAATTTTTGGAGTGGCCACATGGGCACAAGTGATGCTTCGCGTTCTGGACGCCCTGTGGAGGTTACGACTCCAGAAATCATTGATAAAATACATGATATGGAGATGGATGACAGAAGAGTTAAGGTGCGTGAGATTGCTAGTGCTGTGGGCATCTCGAATGAACGGGTACATAACATTTTGTATAAACATTTGGACACGAGAAAGCTATCCGCAATATGGGTTCTGCGATTGCTCAGGCTTGACCAAAAACGGAATCGTGTGAGGGAAGAATCCGCAGGCCTAAAGCGCCGTTTCGTCACTGTGGACGAAGCATGGATACATTACTGTACCTCTGAGACCAAAGAACAATCTAAACAGTGGATTACCAAGGGAGAATCTGCACCAAAAAAGGCGAAGACCATTCCTTCTTTTCGGATTCGCAAGGGATAATCCTCATCGACTATCTGGAAAAGGGTAAAACTATTAAAGGTGCATATTATTCATCGTTATTGGACCATTTGAAACCCGAGCTGCAAGAAAAACGTCGGCGATTGGACCAAAAAAGTGCTTTTCCATCACAACAATGCACCAGCACACATCTCAGCAGTTGTGGTCGCACAATTGATGGAAATAGGATTCAAACTCGTTTCAGATCCCCCCCCCCCCCCTATTCTCCAGACTTGGCTCCTTCGGATTACTACTTGTTCCCCAATTTGAAGAAATGGCTGGCGGGACAAAGATTTTATTCAATCGAGGAGGTGATTGCTGCAACTATTAGCTATTTTGCAGACTTGGACAATTGGTATTATTCGGAAGGGATCAACAAATTAGAACAGCGTAGAACGAAGTGTATAGTCTAAGAGGAGACTATGTCGAAAAATAAAAAAAGATTTACGCAAACACGTAAGTAGTTTTTATTTTTGCACAGACTTTTCAAACTCCCCTCGTACCATAAAAGTGTGGACTGGTATTGTTCAACACTATCTGATTCGGCAGAAGTTCGATGGAGGAAATTACCGCATCCTTCTCTATGAAGTAATACCAGGAATATTGGAGAATGTTCCACTGGTAGTCAGTCAAGGTTCGAGAATAACGAACCCCACCTTACATTGCTGTTGACGTCAGAAACCATTTAGACATCGATCTTCTCGGTTACTAGGCGGCGTCATGTTTCTTCTAAAATGATCGACGTTTCGACCCCTCTGCTGGGATCTTCCTCAGGATCTTCTGGTGTCCACTGCTGCTAGAACCCTATAGTGCTAGTGCTAGTGCTGTACTACTAGAACAGTAGTGGACACCAGAAGATCCTGAGGAAGATCCCAGCAGAGGGGTCGAAACGTCGATCATTTTAGAAGAAAAATGACGCCGCCTAATAACCGAGAAGATTTTAACTTCAGTGACAAAGGCCACGAAAGTCTGCAGACTTACATTTGGACATTGTTTTCCCCAAATGTTGGATTGGGAGGTGCGGGCCAGTACTGTGACCACACTTCTCCCGACTTTACTCACTTGCTTCTGGCAGCTGTCTTTGAAGAACATTGTCGGATTCTTGCAAATGAATTTAGTCGACGTTTCCCAACTACAGACATCGAATTATCCATTTGTGTGTGCCAGACTTTGTATTCGTACTTGTTAAAACAGTGTATTGCTATCCAAGTAGTTTGTGTAGACTTTCCTAGGAACACTACCTTGCCAGTCCTACCGTGTGAGGACTGTTTCTGTCAGGGCAACAATACATCCCTCTACACAAATCCCTTAATGAGGCCGCAGTAAAATCATGGGGTATCAGTGTTCCTTTCTCGGTACATCCTTACAAATGCTTCTCATCTGTGTCGATATCAAGAAACTAGACGCCGCATGATTCAATTCAAGCTCAGCATGCAGTTTCATCAGCTACATAACCCTTACAGTTACATGTCTGAAATCATACTAAACACATCCCCCGTTCGCTGTACAACGACTGGGAAAAGGTAATCACCCGAGGCTGTTCTTTCTACCCCTATCATGGTGGAACAGAACTGCCAATAAATTGAACAGAAGCTAGAAATTCAAACAAGCTATGCCAGCTGCCGCCACTGATGCAGTAAGGTCTCACTTTTTACGAATCGCACACAAAAGCTTGAAATCTGGTGTCCCAGAGGGTGCAGTGAAGATTGGGATTTAACGCCCTATTAATGATGGGGTCATCTGAGGTTGCGAGGAGGTACGGGAGAAGGGACACCGCACAATTAAAAATGGCTGGATGACTTATCTGCTGTGATGTCGCTCTTTGCTGTTCTACAATCATCTGAGGTGGATGACAAGCGTCATAACTCACTGATATTCACTTGCCTCATTTCTGACACGCTCCACGTACACCCGTCTCATTAAGACATTCCGAGGCCGGTTATATGGCTCCCTAATAACTCAACAAGATGGACAACGTGAGCTAATAGTCAGAACTACAAGAGCAGAACTTTTGGTTTTCATCAGGGGCACGCCTCTCTCAGCTTCCCAGAGACTATTTGTATCACACAACTGCACTCACGTCCGTTTGTAATTATTAACATACAATAAAGCCTTCACTGGCCAAGTGATCTGAGTCTCACCAGACCATATTACAATTTCTTTCTTTCTTTTAATGTACGTAGTTTGCGATGGTAAGCGGTTTACTTCAATAATCTCTTCTCAGTCCTTAAGATTTGATGGTTCTTGTTTTAACTGCGGTGACATGGCTCAGATAAATCATTAAAGCACTGGTAGGATAACAGCATCACAAGGTAATTTGGTGTCCAATGTGGGACTTCCAAAGCATGCCAGAAAATAACTAGCGACCAGGTTGGACCTTGCTAAACTGTCTACTGAAATAAATTCCCAACTACAGGTTTGCTACGTTATTTTCGCATGCCTCAAGCCTAGTCGCCATGTTGCATAAGTTATACAAATGCAGTTCGGCCTCTTCTTGAGACGTTAAACTACTGGTCGGTGTAGTCAGTGCCTCATGAAGTTTCTGGGTCATCTTCCACTGCTACTCACTCACTGTCTGACTTGCTGCCATTTTCGACAGATATGAACCTCATCAGGAACTTGTGTGACTGGCAGTACACTGAGAAGTAGCTCTGTGATATCCTCGCTTACCTCAGCATGGTTGTCAATGGAAATGAGCGTTTGGCGCCATTGACCGGGAACCCCCTTACGGGGCAGGTCCGGCCGCCTTGCAGGTCTTATTACATTCGACGCCACACTGGGCGACCTGAGAGCCGGATGGGGATGAAATTATGATGAAAACAACACAACACCCAGCCCTGAGCGGAGAAAGTCCCCGACCCAGCCGGGAATCGAACCTGCTTGTCAATGAATATTACCGACCAGAACCACAAGTGAAGAACTGTTCATTTTCATCACGGATACAGCTCACTCAGTTACCCAATGAAACATTGTAATGTATCATGCAACTGAATTCAGACCCAAAACGAATAATTAGTACACAATAAATCTTGCACCGGGCCAGGTTCTCCGACATGTGTCGTGCAACAATTAAATTTCCTTCTTTCTTTTAACGTTTATGGTTCAATATCTACATCTACATAGATACTCTGTAAATCACACTGAAATGCCTGGCAGAGGGTTCATTGAACCACCATCTCAATAATTATCTATTATTTCACTCTCGAGCACCGTGCTGAAAAAACGAACACCTTATTTTATTGTGATGATAGTTTCAGATGTAGATGGGCGTCAACAAAATATTGTCGCATTCGGAGGAGGCAGTTGGTGATTTTCATTTCATGAGAAGATTCTGCTGCAACGAGAAACACCTGTGTTTTAATGATTCCCACCCCCAAATCGTGTAAAATATCCGTGACATTTCCGTATAGTAAAAAGCGTTCTGCTCTTCTTTGAACTTTCTGGATGTACTCTGTTTATCCTATCTGGTACAGAACCCAGATCGCACAGCAGTACTGCAAATGAGGACGGATAAGTCTCTTTAGTTCTCTGTTACGAATTCCTCTTGCATGTAATGTTTCGAACTCCAGAAGTATGATGGCCTGCCTCTATGCAGTGATTAAGAGCAGATAGAACAAGAGATGATAACATAGTATGGCGCGCACCTTGAGGGTTCCAGAGCACACCAAAGCACTGATGCCAACAATGGGGCCCACTGAACAATGTATTTCATTGCTTTTGCAAATATAGGTTCTCCACATTGTTTGGGCACATCTCTGGCTTAAGCTGCTTATGATTTTCGATAGGTAGTGCAGTCATGAGTATCCCTGGTTCTGGTAGGTGCAAGAACTGACTCAGGAGCTGGTCCACATTCCACATATTTTGGGATACTTCCAACTTAGGTGATGTTCCCAAAATTAATCCAAATGGAGTGAAGTGTGGAATGTCCCTGCTGACACACACTGGTGTTGATGGTGGGTGCAAAAACTGTCTCAGGACGTGTCTCAGCTTCTACATTGCACTCAAACATCTCTAGACTTAACTAGATATGGTGTTTCTTGGAGTTATGCAAATGGAGTGAAGTCTGGACTGTCCCTGACACGGTGGTGGGTGCGGGGGCTGTCTGAGGAGGTGCTCGAGGTGCTCATATGCTTTGACACGTTTCCAGCCACGATGTTTTCTAAAGATGTCCAAATGGAGCACGGCCTAGACCGTCCCTGCTGACACACACTAGTGGTGGTGGGTGCAGGAGATGGTTCAGGAGGTCTCCCAGCTGTTACATTACACTTACACATCTCTATACTCGACTACACATGGTGTTTCCTCGATTTGTGCAAATGTAGTCTGGACTGTCCCTGAGACGGTGGTGGGTGCAGGGGCTGTCTGAGGCGGTGTCCGAGGTGCTCGTTTGCTTTGACACGTTTCCAGCCACGATGTTTTCTAAAGATGTCTAAATGGAGCACGGCCTGGACCGTCCCTGCTGACACACACTAGTGGTGGTGGGTGCAGGAGCTGTCTCAGGATGTGTCCCAGCTGCTACATTACTCTTACATATCTCTAGACTTGACTATACATGATGTTTCCTCGAGTTGTGCAAATGGAGTGTGGTCTGGACTGTCCCTGAGACGGTCATGGGTGTTGTCTCAACTGTCCCTGAGACGGTGGTGGGTGCAGGGGCTGTCTGAGGCGGTGCCCGAGGTGCTCGTTTGCTTTCACACGTCTCTAGCCACGGTGTTTTCTAAAGTTGTCCAAAGGGAGCGCGGCCTGGAGGGTCTGTGTGACACAAACTGGTGGTGGTGGGTGCAGGAGCTGTCTCACTAAGTGTCCCAGCTGCTACATTACACTTACACATCTCTAGACTTGACTACACATGGTGTTTCCTCGAGCTGTGCAAATGAAGTGTAGTCTGGACTGTCGCTGAGACGGTGGTGGATGCAGGGGCTGTCTGAGGCGGTGCCCGAGGTGCTCATTTGCTTTGACACGTCTCCAGCCACGGTGTTTTCTAAAGTTGTCCAATTGAGCGTGGCCTGGAGCGTCCCCGCTGACACACACTGGTGCTGGTGGCTGCAGGAGCTGTCTCAGGAGGTGTCCCAGCTGCTACATTACACTTACACATCTCTAGACTTGATTACACATGGTGTTTCCTCGAGTTGTGCAAATGGAGTGTAGTCTGGACTGTTCCTGAGACGGCAGTGGGTGCAGGGGCTGTCTGAGGCAGTGCCCAAGGTGCTCGTTTGCTTTGACACGTCTCCAGCCACGGTGTTTTCTAAAGTTGTCCAAATGGTGCGTGGCCTGGAGCGTCCTCACTGACACACACTGGTGGTGGTGGGTGCAGGAGCTGTCTCAGGAGGTGTGCCAGCTGTCGCTGCCGGGCCAGCTGGTGCCGCGCCAGCTCGACGTGACCGAGGACGAGGCGGTCGAGGCGACCTTCCGCTGGGCGGACGACACCCTGGGCGGCGTCGACGTCCTCGTCAACGCTGCCGGCGTCACCTCCAGCTGCAGCCTCCTGGGTGAGTGCCTCTGGCCAACTTGTCACTCTCTGACTGGAATGCACCTGCCGCCGATGCAGGTTGCGTGAGGTGAAGTCTCTCTGCTGGGTGGTTTTTTGCTTATACTGCACATATTCACTTTGAGGCACATTCCAATTTTCTGTTCTTCTACTTTCACGAACACTTTAAATTTCCAACTACGCGAGGACTCGACGAAAGCTTCGGGATTAATGTTCCTTCGAAGATGCGGTCGTTATATTGGCGAATGATAACAGCAGATTAACTTCCCACGGTTGGGGTTCACAGTAAAGTACAGCTCTTTAAAGGACATCATATTTGCCGTTGACTGTTGAAATTATTTATTTTATAATTTGCAATTTCGGTCTTTGGGTTATTTTCAAGCGATACTGTAAACGAATTTGCTTCCGCAGGCATATGCATGTCGGAGGATTTTGAAGTCTAACATGTGCTGAAGCAAAATACACTACTGGCCATCAAAATTGCTACACCCCGAAGATGACGTGCTACAGAAATTTAACCGACACGAAGAAGATGCTGTGATATGCAAATTATTAGCTTTCCAGATCATTCACTCAAGGTTGGTGCCGGTGGCGACACCTACTACGTACTGACATGAGGAAAGTTTCCAACCAATTTCTCATACACAAACATAAGTTGACCTGCGTTGCCTGGTGAAACGTTGTTGTGATGCCTCGTGTAAGGAGGAGAAATGCGTACCATCACGTTTCCGACTTTGATAAAGGTCTTATTGTAGACTATCGCGATTGCGGTTTATCGTATCCCCACATTGCTGCTCGCGTTGTCGAGATCCAATGACTGTTAGCAGAATATGAAATCGGTGGGTTCAGGAGGGTAATACCGAACGCCGTGCTGGATCCCAACGGCCTCGTATCACTAGCAGTCGAGATGACAGGCATCTTATCTGCATGGCTGTAACGGATCGTACAGCCACGTCTCGATCCCTGAGTCAATTGATGGGGACGTTGGCAAGACAACAACCATCTGCACGAACAGTTCGACGACGTTTACTGCAGCATGGACTCCCAGCTCGGAGACCATGGCTGCAGATACCCTTGACGCTGCATCACAGACAGGAGCGCCTTCGATGGTGTAATCAATGAGCAACCTGGGTGCGCGAACGGCAAATCGTAATTTTTTCGGATGAATCCAGGTTCTGTTTACAGTAACAAGATGGTCGCATCCGTATTTGGCGACATCGCTGTGAACGCACATTGGAAGAGAGTATTCGTCATCGTCATACTGGCTTATCACCTGGCCTGATGGTATGGGGTGCCATTGGTTACACGTCTCGGTCACCTGTTGTTCGCATTGACGGCACTTTGAACAGCAGACGTTACATATCAGATGTGTTACGACCCGTGGCTCTAACCTTCATTCGATCCCCGCGAAACCTTACATTTCAGCAGGATAATGCACGACCTCACGTTGCAGGTCCTGTACGGGCCTTTCTGGATACAGAAAATGTTCGACTGCTGCCCTGGCCAGCACATTCTCCAGATCTCTCAGCAATTGAAAACGTCTGGTCAATGGTGGCCGAGCAACTGGCTCTTCACAATACGCCAGTCACTACTCTTGATGAACTGTGGTATCGTGTTGAAGCTGCATGGGCAGCTGTACCTGTACACACCATCCAAGTTCTGTTTGACTCAATGACCAGGCGTATCGAGACCATTATTACGGTCAAAGGTCATTGTCCTTGGCAGTGATTTCTCAGGATCTATGCACCCAAATTGAGCGAAAATGTAATCACATGTCAGTTCTAGTATATTTGTCCAATGAATACCCGTTTATCGTATGCATTTCTTGTTGGTGTAGCAATTTTAATGGCCAGTAGTGTATTTTGCAGTATCACTCGAAAATGCCCCAAATGACACAGACTGCGTGGAGTGCGCACAAAATAACTGCTCCTTCCTGCGCAGACGGTGCAGTAATGGAGGTGACAATGGCAGTCGACGATGAAAGGGGGGCGTGTTGGGGCAATACTGTGAACGGCCACCTCACAGTATGCAGGGAACATTGCGACCACTGAAGCCTATGGACGCGACTTGCATCAGCTATAAGCTACTTCTAGCGAGTCTGCAAACGTTTATGTTAACAAGTCATGTATGTGGTAGCGGGCGTGCACCTACTGGTCATCACAGACATCGCCACAGATATGCAGCTTTTTGTAAGAACAGAAACTGACAGAAGTGCATGCTCCATATCTCCAAGCGTTTAGGAAAACAAAGCATTTTTGGCTTGGGGCAGGTGAGGCACGAGCCACTTTCATTAGCGTAGTTTCGAGACAGCGGTTGTCTATCCGAAAGAGTGCTGAACGGTAATGTGAGCGTCTTGGAGCGCGTCCTGATGCGAAATTATTTTTATTTTTTTATTTTCTACTTTTACGTTACATACACAGCAGATAAATCAGAATAATGTTCACTATATTGTATTTACTAACTATTCTATGAGAATTATGAAAAAGAATGTGTTAGAAAATAGATTAAGGAAAGGCAAACAAACCTACGTTTCTAGCATTTGTAGACTTAGAGAAAGCTTTCGAGCATGTTGACTGGAATACTCTCTTTCAAATTCTAAAGGAGTAGGTATTAAAATCCAGGGACAAGAAATAAAAACTTTGAGGTTCGCCGATGACATTGTAATTCAGTCAGAGACAGCAAAGGCCTTGGAAGAGCAGTTGAACGGAATGGACAATGTCTTGAAAGGAGGATATAGGATAAAAATCATCAAAAGCGATACGAGGATAATGGAATTAAGTCGTGTGATGCTGAGAGAATTAGATTAGGAAATGAGACACTTAAAGTAGTAAAGGAGTTTTGCTATTTGGGGAGCAAAATAACTGAGAATGGTCGAAGTAGAGAGGATATAAAATGTAGACTGGCAATGGCAGGGAAAGCGTTTCTGAAGAAGAGAAATTTGTTAACATCGAGTATAGATTTAAGTGTCAGGAAGTTGTTTCTGAAAGTATTTGTATGGAGTGTAGCCATGTATGGAAGTGAAACATGGACAATAAATAGTTTGGACAAGAAGAGAATAGAAGCTTTCGAAATGTGGTGCTACAGAAGAATGCTGAAGATTAGATGGGTAGATCACATAACTATCGAGGAGGCATTGAAGTGGGGAGAAGAGGAGTTTGTGAGACAACTTGACAATAAGAAGGGATCGGTTGGTAGGACATGTCCTGAGACATCGTGGGATAACCAATTTAGTATTGGAGGGGAGCGTGGAGGGTAAAAATCGTAGAGGGAGACCAAGAGATCAATACACTAAGCAGATTCAGATGGATGTAGGTTGCAGTAGGCACTGGGAGATGAAGAAGGTTGCACAGGATAGAGTACATGGAGAGCTGCATCAAACCAGTCTCAGGACTGAAGAAAACAACAAGAAAAAGAAAGGCTAAGGAAAATATTAGATAGCAGTATTACATTATCAGAAAATAATTTTAAATTATACACGAGAGTTTCGTATGTAAATGTAGATACTTTGATTATTTTATGGCTGATGATTTATGTATGCTGGGTTGATATTCGTCGTAGAACCTGGGGTAGCATTAATATTGCCGGCATCTTGCACACGTTAAAGACGCAAAATTTTTTACGATTACGTAAAATTGGGTTACATGCATTAAATGTTCTCTCTCATCACACATTTTGGCAGCAATCCACGCAAAACGTATCATTTCGTAAAATATTGATGACGATAGATACAGAAAGACATCACAAAAGCTGGACTAGCGGTGTGTATTCGGCGAGAATCAATTTAATACCGCACAGAATCGTGCATTTTGGCTAGAAGAACGATTTCGCAGTACGAGTGAAGGGAAAGAAAATGGGAATATTGGTGATCTTTTTTACATGGAAAATTGTTTTTGTCGTTTGTTATCCGACTTCAAGCTTGACTTTAAGAAGTTCTCGAAAGTCTTTCAATACCGGCAGCAATATCTTGCCAGTATCCACCTCGATAACAGGCAAAAATCGTCGAGATTGTCTATTCCCGTAATGGATGATTTTTGCCGTCTGGAGCTCCCATGTGTCACTGATGTAGCGCCACATTTCAAATCTTCTATTCTCTTCTTGTCCAAACTATTCATCGTCCATGTTTCACTTCCATTCATGGCTACACTCCATACAAATACTTTCAGAAACGACTTCCTGTCACTTAAATCTTTACTCGATGTTAACAAATTTCTCCTCTTCAGAAATGCTTTCCTTGCCATTGCCAGTCTACATTTTATATCCTCTCTACTTCGACCATCATCATTTATTTTGCTCCCCAAATAGAAAAACTGCTTTACTACCTTAAGAGTCTCATTTCCTAATCTAATTCTCTCAGCATCAACCGACTTAATTCGTCTACATTCCATTATCCTCGTTTTGCTTTTGTTGATGTTCATCTTATATCCTCCTTTCAAGACACTATCTATTCCGTTCGATTGCTTTTCCAAATCCTTTGCTGTCTCTGACAGAATTATGATGCCACCGGCGAACCTCAAAGTTTTTATTTCTTCTCCATGGATTTTAATACCTACTCCGAATTTTCCTTTTGTTTCCTTCACTGCTTGCTCAATATACAGATTGAATAACATCGGGGAGAGCCTACAACCGTGTCTCACCCCCTTCCCAACCACTGCTTCCCTTTCATGTTCCTCGACTCTTATAACTGCCATTTGGTTTCTGTACAAAATGTAAATAGCCTTTCGCTCCCTGTATTTTACAATTGCCACCTTCAGAATTTGAAAGAGAGTATTCCAGTCAACATTGTCAAAAGCTTTCTCTAAGTCTACAAATGCTAGAAACATAGCTTTGCCTTTCCTTAACCTTTCTTCTACGATAAGTCGTAGGGTCAGTATTAACTCACGTGTTCTAACATTTCTACGGAATCCAAACTGATCTTCCCCGAGGTCAGCTTCTACCAGTTTTTCCATTCGTCTTTAAAGAATTCGCGTTAGTATTTTCCATCCGTGGCTTATTAAACTGATTGTTCGGTAATTTTCACATCTCTCAGCACATGTTTTCTTTGGGATTGGAATTATTATATTCTTCTTGAAGTCTGAGAGTACTTCGCCTGTCTCATACATCTTCAAGAAACCTAAAGTAAGATGAAAGTCAACTCTAAACGTTGTATATGATTCCTGAAATGGACGTTCCAGTCAGACACAAGAGAATTACAATATTGGGGGTTAGTTGATTGCGTCCCTCCTCACAAAATTGCTTCTTTCCAAATAGTGTATCAAGTTTGATGTCTGGTTCAAATCTGTCTACCGGCCTACAATATGTGAAACGGACATAAATAGGTACAATGCTAGTTTTTTATACTTAGATACGGTTATTAGGTCTACAACTTGCTTCTGCCGTTTTGCAATAGATAGCAATAGGGGCCAATGGTGGTGCAGCGTGTAGATCGTAGGTGTCATATAACAAGCTTACGCACGTGTAAACGTAACAGCGTCAAACTATTAGTCGATTTGTGATTGCATTCTCGATTGAGAATGTCAACTTAGGAGCCGAATTCTTGTCATTTGCGGGAAATTTTAATTTTATGCTTTAACATTAAAGACTCTGCTGCTGAGGCTCATAAAACGCTGGGTGAGACACCTTCTAGTGAAAGAAGGAAATGGTTTCAACGCTACAAGAACGGTGATTTTGACTCTTTGGTAATCCATCAACGAAAGAGGGACGAAGTAAGTGAATAATGATAACAAAACCAGCGGCTGCATTTGAATGTTCGTCGTTTATTATTTTTAGCACATGCTACCAGTTTCGACACCATTTAAGAAAACCCGATATCCACAACCGTTATGATGTGCAATGAACAGAATTGTAAGCAGCGGGCCAAAATTAACTCTATTTCGTACTTTTCGTGGCAATAACAAGGGCAGCATGGCCAGATGACAACCACGGAAGATAGGCAACACAGTTACTTTTGGCCTGCTGCATACGATTATTTTCATTGCACATCATAACGGTTGTAGATAGCAGGTTACACTTTGGACCTGGAGATAACACCAGTTGGTGTCGAAGCTGTTAGCATGTGTTAATAAGAATAAACGATGTAGATTCAAATATAGCAGCTAGTTTTGTTATTGTTATTCAGGTGATTTTGACGTCCAAGACCGGCATGATGGTGGAACAGAGAAGTTACGTATTTCCGAGAAGGGAAGCACTACCCGGTTTCAGGACGTATGTCACATCGTCAGGTGCAAATTAAAATGTGAGTCCACGAAGGATGCATAACTAGGATTAAACATGTTAAAAAGAGAAGTTAACGGCCTGTCAAAGTCAAGAATATTAAAACTATGATACAAGACACGAATGTCACGGCCCCTTCAAACGGAGAAAACAGTATAAATCACAAGGTACTAAAGTACATTAGAAGCCCACTGTATTAATAAATTTTTTTTTTAAAAAAAACATGGCCTGCGCACTGTGTTAGAATAACTCACGCAGGTTTCACATGCTCACGCATAGTAGTCTCGTCACTGGGCAGTGTTTTATACTCTGAACACCACTGTTCAGTATACAGGGTGATCCATTGATCGTGACCAGGCCAAATAGCTCACGAAATAAGCGTCAAACGAAAAACCTGCAAAGAACGAAACTTGTCTAGCTTGAAGGGGGAAACCAGATGGCGCTATGGTTGGCCCGCTAGATGGCGCTGTCGTAGGTCAAACGGATACCAACTGCGTTTTTAAAAATAGGAATCCCCATTTTTTATTATATATTCGTGTAGTACGTAAAGAAATATAAATGTTTTAGTTGGACCACTTTCTTCGCTTTGTGATAGATGGTGCTGTAATAGTCACGAACATATAGCTCACAATTTCAGACGAACAGTTGGCAACAGGTAGGTTTTGTAAAGTAAAATACAGAACGCAGGTACGTTTGAACATTTTATTGCGGTTGTTCCAATATTATACATGTACCTTTGTGAACTTATCATTTCTGAGAACTCGTGCCGTTACATCGTGATTACCTGTAAATACCACATTAATGCAATAAATGCTCAAAATGATGTCCGTCAAGCACAATGCATTTCACAATACGTGTACCCACATACCTCTCAACAGCGAATAGTTCGCCTTCCGTAATGTTCGCACATGCATTGACAATGCGGTGACCCATGTTGTCAGGCGTTGTAGGTGGATCACGTTAGCAAATATCCTTCAACTTTCCCCACAGAAAGAAATCCGGGGACGTCAGATCCAGTGAATGTGCGGGCCATGCTTCGACGATTAATTCATCTATCATGAAATATGCTATTGAATACCGCATCAACCGCACGCGAGCTATGTGTCGGACATCCATCATGTTGGAAGTACGTCATTCTGTCATGCAGTGAAACATCTTCTAGTAACATCGATAGAAAATTACGTAGGAAATCAGCATACGTTGCACCATTTAGATTGCCATCGATAAAATGGGGGCCAATTATCCTTCCCCCATAATGCCGCACCATACATTAACCAGCTAAGGTCGCTGATGTTCCACTTGTCGCAGCCATCGTGCATTTTCCGTTGGTAGGTAGTGCATATTATGCCGGTTTACGTTACCGCCGTTGGTGAATGACGCTTCGTCGCTAAATGGAATGCGTACAAAAAATCTGTCATCGTCCCGTAATTTCTCTTGTGCCCAGTGGCAGAACCGTACACGACGTTCAAAGTCGTCGCCTTGGAATTCCTGGTGCACAGAAATATGCAATCGATGTTGATGTAGCATTCTCAACACCGACGTTTTCGATTCCCGATACTCGCGCAGTTTGTCTGCTACTGATGTGCGGATTAGACGCGACAGCAGCTAACACACCTACTTCGGCATGATCATTTGTTGCAGGTCGTGCTTGTCGTTTCACAAATGGCTGAACAATTCCTGTTTCCTTAAATAACGTAACTATCCGGCTAACGGTCCGGACACTTGGATGATGTCGTCCAAGATACCGATCAGCATACATAGCACACGCCCTTTGGGCATTTTGATCACAATAGCCATACATCAACACGATATCGACCTTTTCCGCAATTAGTAAACGGTCTATTTTAACACGGGTAGTGTATCACGAAGCAAATACCATCAGCACTGGCGGAATGTTATGTGATACCACGTACTGATACGTTTGTGACTGTTACAGCGCCATCTATGACAAAGCGAAAAGAGTGGTCCATCTAAAACATTCATATTTTCTTACGTACTACACGAATATGTAATATAAATGGGGGTTACTATTTTAAAAAAAACGCAGTTGATATCCATTTGAGCAATAGCAGCGCCATCTAGCGGGCCAACCATAGCGCCATGTGGTTTCCTCCTTCAAGCTAGACGAGTTTCGTTCTTTGTAGTTTTTTCGTTTGATGCTTATTTCGTGAGATATTTGGCCCGGTCACTATCAATGGAGCACCCTGTATATGTACCAGAACCAAGAGCGAATTCCTTATTTCCGGCTCAGTGGGGATAATCACAGTCAAACACTGTTTCCGGCTGTGAACACAAATGACGATTTCATTGATCGCCAAAGCCACTTCAAATAAAATAGCGGGTGGTGGGTTATTATGTATGATATAAAGAATTTTAAAAAAAATAGCGGGTGCCAATTGTTAGTATCAGCAAGAGACGAGACTCCACATGGCGCACTTAGGCATCCAGCATCATGTCGTACCACTGTGAATACACTCTTGCTGGTACATTAGAGGCCAACACCAGCAGACTGGTAGCGACACACTTCTCAAATCATAAAACGGCGCCGCGAGCAACCGACGCTCCACATAACGGTCACTGCGAGACTCCACAACAGAACCTACGCCTATTCCACGAACAAGCACCACCTCTAGCGCTCCGGAGCGGTAAACAAAGACTCACATCACCTTAATAGACAGGCACTATGAAAATACATGGTGACTGTGGTGTCACCGCCAGACACCACACTTGCTAGGTGGTAGCCTTTAAATCGGCCGCGGTCCGTTAGTATACGTCATTTGCTACGACCTAGCAAGGCGCCATATTCAGTAATTAGAATGAATTCTGAACAGACAATAATGTCAATCATGTACCGTCAAGAGCGACGTTCATCATTAATGGATTAAAGTTAAGTATCAAACTAATTACGTCCGCTTTCTGAATTCTAATTCCTTGCCATGTTCCAGACCTCAAGTCAGTCTAGTCCTTCCCTCCTCACGCCAGCCTGCGTGAGTTAAAACGCGTGCATTTCGGCCTCCCCTAGTAACACGGTGTTGGCTCTTCTGCCAAGACGACAGTCTGGTTTCTGTAAAAAGAGGACGCACAACACTGATCGCTCACAGAAAGCACTGCCGTGGGGCGATGGGGAGGGAAGAGGACCCGGACAGATGAGGGGGGAAAGGGGGGTGGAAAGGGGGGGATCCGATGGAGGCAGAGGGCACAGAAAAAGGGGGAGAATGGCGGACGCGAGAGAGGAGTGGAGCGCGCTCGAGCATCTTCATCAGGGACCCCCTCTTCCCCTGGATGGGCGGAGTTCTTGCATCGCCTCCAAGTCTTCAGTTTTGTTGCGTTGGCTGAGCCTTCACGTTTGTTTCTCGTCTTCGCGCCGCCCTTCTCAGGTGTTTGTTGACTTGTGTGTTGCCCGCATGTGCGGACGACTGAGCAGGCCCAGGGCGGGCCGGCGGTACATCTCCCGGCGCCCCGCGCCTCGCCGCGGCTGCTGTTTGGCGGCCGCTGGTGTGGCCGTCAGCGTTGACTCTGCAACACTTAGCAGCGTGTCGGCGAGGTGTGCGACCTCGTCGATCGCCACAGGTAGTGCGCAGACGGCTGCAACCAGAGTTCCGTCTCGCGCTGCAGTTGCAGCGCCTTGCCGTGGTGCAGCAGAGTGACGGGCGGCGGCTGGCGTGTTGCCACTCCTGCCGCCCCCCGGTGTTGTGACGTCCTCTTTGCGCATTTTCCCCTTGAGGGGGTCAACGCGCTCTTCCTCAGGTGTGCGCCTTCTTCTGTTCCCCTCGGCAGTGGGGCCGTCGTTGGCTCCTGCAGCTGCCAGCGTCGACCTCGTCGTTGCTCCTGCCGTGACTTCTATTAGGCTTCTTGCCTAGTTCATACGTAGGTTAAGCAGCCTACGCTGCTGTCCCTACAACTGCCTATATGTTCTTCTTCCATCTCTTTCTCCAACTGTCGCCTGGTTGTGACTAGCAACGTCTTCTTCTTTTGCTGTTGGTGCGTGGTCGATACTCGCGCAGCAGGTCCGGCCAGAGTGTGGTCGGTCGGCAGTGGACTCGATTTCAAAGTCCCCTGACGAGTCGGTTGTCGGATTCACTCGTTGTCGCGTAAAATCTTGCCGCTGCTTGCCGGAAGCGCTGTTTGAGCGGCGGTATTCCGGCAAGTTCGCGCAATTCCCTCGTCGGGAAATCGCGTGGCAGGTGCAGTGCGAGTCTGGGCTTTGTTCTGCACGGTCTCGACCATTTTCACTGAAGTGTCGGCCGCGTTTTCCCAGACAACGGCAGTGTACTCCAACACCGGCCTGATTAGTGTTAGATAGTTCTGCCGCAGTCTGGAGGTAGTGTCGTTTCTGGGTTCACCAGCGGGTACAGCAGGCGCATCCTGGCCAGCGGCTTTGCCCGCACCTCCCGAATATGCGCTTTCCACGTCAGACGCCTGTCGAGGGTAACGCCGAGGTATCGACCAGTATCTGACCACGGTGTGGGGCCACCCTTGATCTGCACCGTCCTGACGCCGGCTCGCACCTTCTTCACCACCATTTGCTGACCCATACTCCGAACTTGTCGCAGGCGAGCTGCGGGCGGCGACGCAGGAGTTTCCGGGACGTCTGTGGTGAAGAGGCAGTACAGTATGGGGCCGAGTACGGACCCCTGTGGTACTCCCGCTCTGATGGAGCGTGCTGTGGACGTCCCACCGTCGACTCGCACGTGGAAGGTGCGTTCATAGAGGTACGACAGGAACAGGCGGGCGTGCGACACTGTCACTCCCTGCGCGAGTAATCTGTACAGGAGGCCGTTGTGCAGTCGAAGGCGCCGGCGACGTCCAGTAGCACCGCCCCTCGGTATTCACGACGCTCTAGCACCGCCATAGCCTGCTCCGCGAGTCGCAGCAGCTGTTGTCGTGTCGAGTGTCCTCGGCGGAACTCAAACTGCTCGTCGGGAAGCAGCCCTTCTTCCCTGACGTGGTCGTGCAACCTTCTCGCGCACAGGCGTTCAAACACCTTTGAGGGGGAAGGCAGGAGGCTGATTGGCCCGTAATTCTGGGCCAGCCTATTGTCTTTCCCCGATTTTGGGATGGCCACCACCTCAGCGTGTTTCCACGCCGACGGGTAGCTGCAGCTCTTGAAGATGGCGTTGAAAATACAAGTCAGGGCGCGGACTGCGCCAGGCGGCAATTCGTTGAGCAGCGCGTCAGTTACGTCGTCGCAACCATCCGCCTCCCTGGCTGGCAGCAGGGCGAGTTGCTATTGCACCTCCTCTTCGGTTATTTCTTCGTCATCGTCCGCTCTGGCGGCCAGGTAGGCGGGGAGCCGCTCTTCGTGTTCTTCGTCGACGACGCCTTCCAGCGGCGTGAATTTTGCCGCAAATGTGTCGGTTAGTACGCTGGCTTTGGCTTCTGGTTCTGCGAAGACGCCACGCCCCACCTGCAGCGGGGAATGCGTTGGCGGCGCCGCAGGAAGCTCTCCGTGGTTTTCCGTGCGCTGCCATCACCGATCCTGAGCGTTGAAATCAGGCCCGCCCAGTCTCGGTTTCGCTGGTCTGCTACTGCTGCCGCAATGTGGCGGCGGCGCCGGTTCGCTTCGTGGCGGGGTCTCTTGTGACGTGCCAGTCACGGAAGAGCCTATTCTTCTTCCTGATAGCGTCTATGGTGTCAGAAGGCAGCTGGCGGGAGTAGTCCCGTGGCTGCGTCTGCTGCCTGCAGCGTTAGGCGCGTGGTTGCTGCGATGGCCGCCACTGCTCCCATTACCTCCGGGTCCGGCGTGGCGGCGACTGTCTGTGCCAGGTGCACTTGGAAGTGCTCCCAGACGGTGTTATGCAGCGGCATGCGGCTCTCCGGTGGTGCTACCCCATCTGTGTCCGTGTCGAATATCACTGGCAAGTGATCTGGCGACAGGGCACAACGGGTAGAAGCGACTGCGTTGTGGGCGGCCCCCCTGAAGATGGCGACGTCGAGGAGGTCGTGTAGGCCCTACCACAGTCGCATCGTCGTTCCTGGCTGTTGTTCGTCACTCGGGAGTTCCATTGCGAGCGTTTGGCGTCCAAGTCGCCGCCAATGAAGAGGCTGCCACGCATTGCCAGCAGCGCTTCCAAGTGTGCCGGTTGTACTGTCCCTCTCGGTGGTCGGTATGCTGCGACGAACGTACTGACAGCGACGCCAGTCGCTTCCACCGTCGCCAGCTCTGGAAGTTGTATAGGATGGTGTCGCAATTATGTTTTCACGTACACGGCCGTTCCACCTCCCGCCGCTTCTCTGTCTGTGCGGTAGGAGCGCTATTTTGGTGCCCGCACGCTGACACCAGCTTTCAGGTGAGTTTCCGTGACGAGGCAAACGTCCACTGCCTCGTCGCGCAGAAACTGCCGGAACTCGCCTTCTTGTGTGCGGATGCTGTTTGCGTTCCAGACGCAGGCTGTAAGCCCCAGTATTGACGTGTTAGCCATGTCTGGGCGTTGGAGTTGCTGTTGTGGTGTCGGCCTGGGTGGCCGCTTGCACTGCAGCCACTATGAGCTGAGGAATCTGCATAACGAGCTGCTTAAACTCGTTCAGCATCGCCTCGAGTTCCGGTGCTTCGGTTGTCGCAGATGCTTCCTCCGGACGCGGTGTCCTCTGTTGGGCTCGTTCGGCGGTTTGTGGGTCGGCGGCGGGCCGTGGCGGCCGTCGATCCCTCCTACGGCGTCCCTGGCCCGTTCTGGCAGGTGTCTGCTGGTGTCGCTCTGCCCCCAGCCGCGTCTGCCGCGGCAGCAGCGTGCTCCGCCTGGCTGCGTCTGGACGTCGTGGCGTTGGCCCGGCTGGTGTTGCTCTCGTTGCCGTCGCGTAGCTCGTTCCCTGCTGAACTGGCCTCGAAGGGGCCATCCGTCCCCTCTGGTTTGCGGCTGCGCGCTCGAAGGCGCTGCAGCCACCGTAGTTCGCCACGTGTTGCTCCAGGCAGTTGCAGCAGCGTGGTGGGTCCGTCTCTGGGATTGTACACTCCCGACTGACGTGTGCTTCCGCACACTTCACGCATTGTGGAGGCATTTGCCAGAACTTCGCGATGTGGTCGACGCCGTGGCAGTTAAAGCACTGCGCAGAACTTCCTCTTCTGCGGACTTTTTCAACCGTAGCCCCGACACTGCCCACTCTATTGATCTGGATAATCTTCCTATTTTTCACGTTGTCGTCGAGGATGGCCAGGAAGAGCGGTGTGTCGGAGTTGCCCTTTGGCGACTCCATTCGTGACGTAGCACGAATGTTGTAGCCCATGACTTTCAGCAGCTCTTTTAGGTAAGCTGGGTCTGTGCTGAAGGGGAGCTTGCGGAAGACCACCTTCAGCGTTTTCACCGGCTCCGAAGAGTAGGTGAACCAGTGCAGGCCCTCCTTCTTCGCGAAGTCCATGAGCCCTTTGTAGTCATCAGTCGTGTGTGTGACAACTTTGTACAACTCGCCTCCTGTCACGAGAGCTCTGAAGTTGCCACTTACGACCGATCTTACCTGCTCTTCGAAGGTTTCGAAGGCACACGTCTATTTGATTACGATAGGCGGTGGTGGTGGCGCCTTCTTCTCCTGTTGATTCTCTGTAGTCGCCCCACCATCCTCGGTGAGGTCGGAGAAGCGGTTGTTGGCGCCTACGTTGGCGGCTGTTGCAAGCACCACAGCGCTGGCGGTGTGCTTGCGTCTCGGCTTCGCGAAGCCGTCGTCGTCTGGCGTTTGTGGGACCCTGGTCCCCTGCCGCCTCGCAGGTTTTGCGCCTGGGCGCGGACGGCTGAGGGAGCGGCTAGCACTCCTCTGTAGCTGCTGCCCGCGGCTCTGAACACTCCCCAGCCACGATAGCTCGCCATCTGCGAGCCGCCGCAGTGCGACCTCGGAAGTGGGCAGAGCCTACTTGGGTGGGCGCCGGCGCACTTCACGACGTCCCATCCCCTGGCAGCACTGGACAAGTCCCGTCTTCTGTTTGACGCTCCGAGTAGTGACCGTGGTGTTGGCCACCCTCTTCAGCTAGTAGAGCCGCCTGTTCGCTGGTGTGTCGGTGGCGATCACCATCAGGGAAGGCGCCTCTTTGTGTGTGACGTGAGACCCGCGCGCGTCAGCAAGTCCGGCTCAGCCACCGAGGAGTACCTTGAGCAGTCTCTCGGGGACGGCGGCGTGCGAGTACCAGTGTAGGCCCCGGTTCGACGCCTCGCTCGTCCCCTCGATGTAATACTGCACGTTCGAGACCTGCAGCAGCACGAGGTTCTCCGAAGCAGCTCGCAAGCTGAAGTCTGGAGTCGTCCACTGCCTCAGGAGCTGCAGGAAGCCCTTCTGGTCTTTGGCCACCTCATAGACGACAGGCGGCGGCCGTCGATGAGACCGCCCGGTGGTGGGGGCAGTCTCTCCTTCGCCGTCCGAGCAGCCATTTTGTGTCGAGACGTGTCGGCTGTCCAGGTGGCGTCTGGGATGGCGCGTCTTCTGCCTCCGGCAGTTGAGACGGTTGGCTGCCTCCTCTCCTCGGGACCCTGTTTAGCGCCGTGTTGTGCTGTGGAAATCGCCCGTTTGCGACGCCTGCCATCAAGGTCTTGCGGTGCACTGGCTGCACTCTTCTCTGGCAAGAAGTCTATATTCGTGATGGTTTCACCGTCTTCTTCCTCCAACTCGAAGTCCGTGGTCGATGGCCGACTCGTTGAAGGCGGCGGCTCAGACGGGGCGCCAGCACGCTGCGAAGGCCGATCTGCCGCGCCAGCACCTCCAGTTGTCATAGTTGGGGGTCGGATGGGGCCGACGATCGCCACTCCCGTGGCTCTGCTGAGAGAACCTCGACACTCCGGGCGTCCCACGACGTCACTGCCCACTGCCGCAGCGACGACTCAGCCCTACAGCAGCGGGAAAGACAGAGGAGGGGAAAGAAAAAGGACTTGGGGGCAGAGAATGGGGTCAAGGAGGAGAAACAGGAGGGAAGGGGGAGAGGGGCTAAGAGGGAGCAGCCGAAAAGGATAGAGGGAGAGAGAATCATAGTTCATGTTGTTGTTGTTGTGGTCTTCAGTCCTGAGACTGGTTTGATGCAGCTCTCCATGCTACTCTATCCTGTGCAAGCTTCTTCATCTCCTAGTACCTACTGCAACCTACTCCCTTCTGAATCTGCTAAGTGTATTCATCTCTTGGTCTCCCTCTACGATTTTTATCCTCCACGCTGCCCTTCCATGCTAAATTTGTGATCCCTTGATGCCTCACAACATGTCCTACCAACCGGTCCCTTCTTTTTGTCAAGTTGTCTCACAAACTCCTCTTCTCCCCAATTCTATTCAATACCTCCTTATTAAGTATGTGATCTACCCATCTAATCTTCAGCATTCTTCTGTAGCACCACATTTCGAAAGCTTCTATTCTCTTCTTGTCCAAACTATTTATCGTCCATGTTTCACTTCCATACATGGCTACATTCCATACAAATACTTTCTGAAACGACTTCCTGACACTTAAATATATACTCGATGTTAACAAACTTCACTTCTTCAGAAACGCTTTCCTTGCCATTGCCAGTCTACATTTTATATCCTCTCTATTTCGACCATCATAAGTTATTTTGCTCCCCAAATAGCAAAACTCCTTTATTACTTTAAGAGTTTCATTTCCTAATCTAATTCCCTCAGTATCACACGATTTAATTTGACTACATTCCATTATCCTCGTTTTGCTTTTGTTGATGTTCAACTTATATCCTCCTTTCAAGACACTGTCCATTCCGTTCAACTGCTTTTCCAAGTCCTTTGCTGTCTCTGACAGAATTACAATGTCATCGGCAAACCTCAAAGTTTTTATTTCTTCTCCCTGATTTTTAATACCTACTCCAAATTTTTCTTTTGTTTCCTTTACTGCTTGCTCAATATACAGATTGAATAATATCGGGGAGAGGCTACAACCCTGTCTCACTTCCTTCCCAACCACTGCTTCCCTTTCATGCCCTTCGACTCTTATAACTGCCATCTGGTTTCTGTACAAATTGTAAATAGCCTTACGCTCCCTGTATTTTACCACTGCCACCTTTAGAATTTGAAAGAGAGTATTCCAGTCAACATTGTCAAAAGCTTTCTCTAAGTCTACAAATGCTAGAAACGTAGGTTTACCTTTCCTTAATCGTTCTTCTAAGATAAGACGTAAGGTTAGTATTGCCTCGTGTGTTCCAACATTTCTGCGGAATCCAAACTGATCTTCCCCAAGGTCCGCTTCTACCAGTTTTTCCATTCGTCTGTAAAGAATTCGCGATAGTATTTTGCAGCTGTGACTTATTAAACTGATAGTTCGGTAAGTTTCACATCTGTCAACACTTGCTTTCATTGGGATTGCAATTATTATATTATTCTTGACGTCTGATGGTATTTCGCCTGTCTCATACATCTTGCTCACCAGATGGTAGAGTTTTGTCATGACTTGCTCTCCCAAGGCCGTCAGTAGTTCTAATGGAATGTTGTCTACTCCCGGGGCCTTGTTTCGACTCAGGTCTTTCAGTGCTCTGTAAACTCTTCCCGCAGTGTCGTATCTCCCATTTCATCTTCATCTGCATCCTCTTCCATTTCCAGAACATTGTGCTCAAGTACATCGCCCTTGTATAAACCCTCTATATACTCCTTCCACCTTTACACCTTCCCTTCTTTGCTTAGAACTGGGTTTCCATCTGAGCTCTTAATATTCATACAAGTGGCTCTCTTTTCTCCAAAGGTCTCTTTAATTTTCCTGTAGGCTGTATCTATCTTACCCCTAGTGAGATGAGCTTCTACATCCTCACATTTGTCCTCCAGCCCTCCCTGCTTAGCTATTTTGCTCTTCCAGTCGATCTCATTTTTGAGACGTTTGTATTCCTTTTTGCCTGCTTCATCTACTATATTTTTATATTTTCTGCTTTCATTAATTAAATTCAATATTTCTTCTGTTACCCACGGATTTCTATTAGCCCTCATCTTTTTACCTACTTGATCTTCTACAGCCTTCACTACTTCATCCCTCAGAGCTACCCATTCTTCTTCTACTGTATTTCTTTCCTCCATTCCTCTCAATTGGTCCCTTATGCTCTCCCTGAAACTTTCTACAACCTCTGGTTCTTTCAGTTTAACCAGGTCGCATCTCCTTAATTTAGCACCTTTTTGTAGTTCCCTCAGTTTTAATCTACACTTCATAACCAATAGATTGTTGTCAGAGTCCACATCTGCCCCTTGAAATGTCTTACAATTGAAACCTGGTTCCGAAATCTGTCATACCATTATATAATCTATCTATAACCTATCAGTATCTCCAGGCTTCTTCCATGTATACAGCCTTCTTTTATGATTCTTGAACCAAGTGTTAGCTATGATTAAGTTGTGCTCTGTGCAAAATTCTACCAGGCGGCTTCCTCTTTCATTTCTTTGCTCCAGTCCATATCACCTACTACGTTTCCTTCTCTTCCTTTTCCTACTACCGAATTCCAGTCAGCCATGACAAATTTTCGTCTCCCTTCACTATCTGAATAATTTATTTTATTTCATCATACACTTCTTCAATTTCTTCGTCATCTGCAGAGCTAGCTGGAATATAAACTTGTACTACTGTAGTAGGCGTGGCTTTGTGTCTATCTTGGCCACAATAATGCGTTCACTATGCTGTTTGTAGTAGCTGAGGCACGCAAGCCTCCCCACCAACGGCAAGGTCCATAGTTCATGGAGGGGGGGGGGGGGGGAGGAGTAAATGGAGGGACGATCATCCGGGAGAGTATCACATTGCCAGTAACACTGAGCTTAAATAGCGGCCAGAAGAGGAAACCAAAGAGAAAACTCGCATGCCAGAATAACCTGGGTTGCTGCCCCGACTAGAAGGGAAATCATTGGCGTCACCGATTCCCCCACAGCTCAGTGTTAACCCACCATCTTCTCACACACGAAATGGGGGAACTACACTACTGGCCATTAAATTACTACGCCACAAAGATGACTTACTACAGACGCGAAATGTAACCGACAGGAAGAAGATGCTGTGATATGCAAATGATCAGCTTTTCAGAGAATTCACACAAGGTTGGCGCCGGTGGCGACACCTACAACGTGCTGACATGAGGAAAGTTTCCAACCGATTTCTCACATACAAATAGCAGTTGACCGGCGTTGCCTGGTGAAATGTTGTTGTGATGCCTCGTGTAAGGAGGAGAAATGCGCACCATCACGTTTCCGTCTTTGATAAAGGTCGGATTGTAGCCTATCGCGATTGCGGTTTATGGTATCGCGGCATTGCTGCTCGCGTTGGTCGAGATCCAATGACTGTTGGCAGAATATGGAATAGGTGCGTTCAGGAGGGTAATACGGAACGCCGTGCTGGATCCCAGCGACCTCGTATCACTAGCAGTCGAGATGACAGGCATCTTATCCACATGGCTGTAACGCATCGTGTAGCCAAGTCTCGATCCCTGAGTCAACAGATGGGGACTTTTGCAAGACAACAACCATCTGCACGAACAGTTCGAAGACGTTTGCAGCGGCACGGAGTATCATCTCGGAGACCGTGGCTGCGGTTACCCTTGACGCTACATCACATACAGGAGCGCCTGCGATGGTGTACTCGACGACGAATCGGGTGCACGAATGGCAAAACGTCATTTTTTCGGATGAATCCAGGTTCTGTTTACAGCATCATGATGATCGCATCCGTATTTGCCGACATCGCGGTCAACGCACATTCGAAACGTGTATTCGTCATCGCCATACTGGCGTATCATCTGGCGTGATGCTGTGGGGTGCCATTGGTTACACGTCTCGGTCACCTCTTGTTCGCATTGACGGCACTCTGAACAGTGGACGTTACGTTTCAGATGTGTTACGACCCGTGGCTCTACCCTCTATTCAATCCCTGCGAAACCCTACATTTCAGCAGGATAATGCACGACCGCATGTTGCAGGTCCTGTACGGGCCTTTCCAGATACAGAAAATGTTCGACTGCTACCCTGTCCAGCACATTCTCAGATCTTTCACCAATTTAAAACGTCTGGTCAATGGTGGCCGAGCAACTGGCTCATCACAATAAGCCAGTCACTACTCTTGATGAACTGTGGTATCGTGTTGAAGCTGCATGGGCAGCTGTACCTGTACACACCATCCAACCTCTGTTTGACTGAATGCCCAGGCGTATCAAGGCCGTTATTACGGCCAGAGGTGGTTGTTATGGGTACTGATTTCTCAGGATCTATGCACCCAAATTGCGTGAAGATGTAATCACATGTCAGTTCTAGTATAATATATCTGTCCAATGAATACCCGTTTCTCATCTGTTTCTTCTTGGTGTAGGAATTTTAATGACCAGTAGTGTAATTCATTGACAGCATTCATTTGAAATTGCCGACTTTCGACAAAGCAATCTTGGATAGGCCTAACAGAATCGTTTCGAGAATCATCTGTAAATATGACGGCAAAAACAATTACCGAAAGTCGATTTGCGGCTTCCACAAGTTGTGTGACAAGTAATTGCAATATGGCGCACCGGTTTAGTATTTCCCAGTTTCAGTCAATTTACTGTTTTCTGGATGTTCGTACTCGCTGCAGACAATGATGTACGTTGGTTTTCAAACGTTTCTCTAAACTGACAGTACAGCATTTCTGGAATTGGACAGGAGTTACATTAACCTGCGTTACATGAACTGCGTAAGTAAGGCTGTACATGCACATCGCAGGCACCGGAATTTTAATTAGTTCTCTCTGCTAGTTTATTGAAACACCAGTCAGGCTCACGCCAACACAAGTCAATTTAACAGCAGAATAATATTCACTGTCTTTCTACGCTGTAGCGGTAAAATTTTGCTCGCAACTGAAACATTCTGATAATACAGTAATCCAGCCCAAAACTCATTCCGCTCGTATTTTGCATCAACACATTTTGTTATGGACATTTATGCATTAGTCGACCAGTTTTACGATTTCAAACTCTTATCTGTACACTGATGACAGTTGTTTATCAATTCATATAAATACTGAATTAGTAAGATTCTTAGAATGGCATTCGAGAAGTACTACTTTGTATCGCTCACCGCTCTTATCCTTTTTGTTCATTTCCGGACCGTCACGGCTGTTAAACCTACTAACATCTTCGAAACAACCTTTCCACCTTTTTATGACTATGTACCTATTTTACACCATCAATATTTTTTCTTTAAGATTAACTCAGTATACAGCAAATTCCAAAGTAATGAACTTTCCGCGAGTGCAGTTCTTTTTATACAAACTCAGTAAAGATCTTTCTTACTGCCCTGTTATGGTTCAGATGGCTCTTAGAACTATGGGACAACTTCTGAGGTCATTAGTCCCCTAGAACTTAGAACTACTTAAACCTAACTAACCTAAGGACATCACACACAGCCATGCCCGAGGCAGGATTCGAACCTGCGACTGTAGCGGTCGCGCAGGTCCAGACTGTAGAACCGCTCGGCCATCCCGGCTGGCACTGCCCTGTTATAATTGAGATCAACTGTATTTATTTTTCTATAATTTTATTTTTGTGATTTAGGACAAAAAGCTATACCCTGAAGAACCAAAGAAACTGGTACACCTGCCTAACATCGTGTAGGACCCCCGCGAGCACGCAGAAGAGCCGCAACACGACGTGGCATGGACCCGACTAATGTCTGACATAGGTCGGGAGGAAATTGACACAATGAATCCTGCAGAGCTTTCCATAAATCCTTGAGACCGCGAGCGAGTGGATGGAGATGTCTTCTGAACAGCACGTTGCAGGAGATCCCAGATATGCGCAATAATGTTCATGTCTGGGAAGTTTGGTGGCCAGCGGAAGTGTCTAAATTCCGAGGAGTGTTCCTGGAGCCAATCTGTAGCAGTTAAGTCGTATTGTCCTGCTGGAATTGCCCAAATCCGTCGGATTGCACAATGGACATGAATACATGTAGGTGATCAGACAGGATGCTTCCGTACGTGTCACCTGCCAGAATCGTATCCCAATTGCACGCGCCGCACACTATTACAGAGTTTCTACTAGCATGAACAGTCCCCTGCTGACATGCAGGGTGCATGGATTCATCAGATTGTCTCCATACCGGTACACGTCCATCCACTCGATACAATTTGAAACGACATTCATCCGTCCAGGCAACATGTTTGTAGTCATCAACAGTCCAATGTTGGTGTCGATGGGCCCAGGCGAAGCGTAAAGATTCGTGTCGTGCTGTCATCAAGGGTACACGAGTGGGCCTTCAGCTCCGAAAGCCCACATCGATGATGTTTCGTTGAATGGTTCGCAAGCTGATACTTGTCAATGGCCCATCATTGAAATCTGCAGCAATTTGCGGAATGGTAGCACTTCTGTCACGTTGAACGATTCTTTTCAGTAGTCGTTGGTCCCGTTCTTCTAGGATCTTTTTCCGGCCGCAACGATATCAGAGCTTTTGTGTTTTCCGTATTCCTGATATTCAAGGTACACTCGTGAAATGGTCTTATGGGAAAATCATTTTATCGCTACCTCGGATATGCTGTGTCCCATCGCTCGTGCGCCGACTACAACACCGCTTTCAAACTCACTTAAATCTTGATAACCTGCCATTGAGACAGCGGCAGCAGACGTATCAAGTGCGCCAAACACTTGCTGTCCCATATAAGCGTTGCCTACCGAAACGCCGTCTTCTGCCCGTTTACAAATGTCTGTATTTGAATACGCATGCCTGTACCAGATTTTGGCCCCTCAGTGTACACCGCCACAACACCTCTGTGAGGTATTAATACTGTGGTGGTAAATACGTGTCCCTATTCCCTTTTTGAGCTGTTATGAGTTTCCGTTACACCTAAGAAAATAATCAACAATGTTTTCTGTTTTAATTACATGTTTTATTTTACTTTATTTAAAAAATCGAATTAGAAGTTTGCTTACCACAATACGAAAACAATGCTGGCATCTTTATCATACAATAAAGATATGAGCTGATACAGATCACAATAATCTATATTGCAATGTGTTCCGACAACTGTAGTATGCCTCGACAAAGAGAAAGTCATTGTTGTGCCAGTTTCCATACACCTGATGCAGTATATTACCACCAGATGTCAGGCATAGAGAGAGGTGGGAGGACATATTCCATAAAGAATTGGGATTCCCCTAAGTTGGTGATAAGTATGCTTCCCAAGGACCACAAATGACAGATTAATTCTGCGTTAAGTGTACTTCCCAACCCCTTCTAGAAACTAATTTGGTGGTAATGATACTTCCCAAGAAACATCAAAACGCCGTTGTTTGGTGGAATATACACTTGCCCTCAATGCTATATTTCACAACAGAGACTGCCGCTGGAGGTCAGGGGTTTGAAGAGGTAGTAACATATATTCCCTTAAACGCCATAAGGAAATACATTTAGTGGGAAGTATATCCAACTCGCGAAAGGGTTAGCAGACGATGGACACAAAAGGGAAATTCCATAACACGGGAAGCACAATTTAGCCACAACTTTCACTGTTCTCTGTTAAACAACGTGTTCATGTGCGCTTCTGGCGGCGTGTTTTGTAACGTCACTCTCAAGTTATGACGTGACGCTATTCGTGGTTAGTGCTGAAGGTTTAACGTAACACAGCCACACTGGGCAAAACCCTGTCACCCACAGGCCACATGACGCTAACGCTGTTCAGCAGTAGCGCTCTTGCCGTGACAATAGCTTCAGTGCGCCAAGGAAGAGCGTCCACAAGATTTTTCAAGTATGCCGTGTCCTACCCTTTAGTTCTAGTCAATGATTTACACTGCGTCAAATAGGGTCGCGAACTGGGCAGAGCGCTTTCTTGCTCGGCTCTATATTGACCTCGGTGCGACGGCACTGCAGTGCTGTGAGAGAGGGTGTGTCTTCTTCAGCCTCTCCCATTCGTCGTTGCTAATTGCAGCGAGACACCGCTAATGTCCGTGATATTGATTTGCATTGCCGACTTCGGCCTGTCACCGTGATCTTTGGACACTATCACACATGTTTGAAGATGTAGAAGAAATAGAGGCTCTTGGTCTCCGGCAACGTTCAAATAAACGTCCTGATTTGTGTTCATGGTAACCTGAAAGCAAGGCCCCAAATTACAGTGGTTCAAGTGGTTCAAATGGCCCTGAGCGCTATGGGACTTAACTTCTGAGGTCATCAGTCCCCTAGAACTACTTAAACCCAAGTAACCTAAGGACATCACACACATCCATGCCCGAGGCAGGATCCGAACCTGCGACCGCAGCGATCGCGCGGTTCCAGACTGTAGGCCCTAGAACCGCTCGGCCACCCTAGCCGGGCAAATTACAGTGCGAAATAAACCTAGCAAGTATCACAGAACTACCACTGGCCTGGACTACACACTCCACCCATTGAATCTCAATCGGCTCATCAGGCCATCGCTGCAGTTGATACCCTGCATCATTTGAAACGAAGCAAAGTGTTATCTCGTCATTCCAAATGTCCTTTGCAATATTCACATGGAAACTAAACTGGATCTACATGCAGTGACAGCAAAAATTCTGGTTTGCAACTGACTGAGAAGGCGTGACACACTGCTCCCATTCTGTGAAGTTGTTTTTACGACCTGTATTGTTGCGCCATGGTACCATTCGTTCAGGCACGTTACACCATCAGCGGTTTTTTTTAAATTATTGAATCCTCAGTCATTTGATGGATATGTTCGAATCTCTGTCTTCCTCTACAGATTTTGCTCTCTGCGGCTCCCTCTGGTACTACGGAAGTCATTCCCTCATGTCTTAACAGATGTCCCATCATCCTGTCCCTTTTTTTGTCAGTGTTTTACACATACTCCTTTGCCCTCCACTTCTGCGCAGAACCTCCTTACTCCTTATCAGTCCACCTAATTTTCGACATTTGCCTGCAGCACATCTCAAACGCTTCGATTCTCCTCTGTAACGGTTTTTGCACAGTTAATGTTTCACAACTGTTCAATGTTGTGCTCCAAAAGTACATTCTCAGAAATTTCTTCAAGTTCAGGCGTATGTTTGACGCTACTGCACTTCTCTTGGCCAGAAACGTCGTTTTTTTCCAGTGCTAGGCTGCTTTTGATGTCCGCCTTGTTCCGTCGGTGATTGCATTGGTTATTTCGCTGTTGGGTGGTAGAATTCTACTTCGTGACCATTAGTCCTGATGTTAAGTTTCTCACTGTTCTCATTCCTGATACTTCCAATTCCTTTCGTCTTTTTTTCTGTTTACTCTCAATCCACATTATTTACACATTAGACCGTTCATTCTTTTCAGCAGATCGTGTAATTATTCTTCACTTTCACTCAGAATAGCAATGTCATGAGCGAATCGTATCACTGATATCCCTTCACCTTGTATTTTAATGCTACTCCTGACCCTTTCTTTTATTTCCATCATTGCTTCTTCGATGTACAGATTGAACGGTTGGGGAGAAAGACTACATCCCTGTCTTAGATCCTTTTTAATCCGATCACTTCGTTCTTGGCCGTCCACTCTTATTGCTCTCTCTATGTTCTTGTACATATCGTATATTACCCATCTAACCATAAAACTTTCCACTATTTTTCTCAGACTTTGGGAGATGAGTGTCTGGTCGAATGCTGTCTGCAGGTAGTCAAATATTATGAACATGTCTTGAGTTTTCTTCAGTCTTGTTTCCATTATCACCTACAAAGTTCGAACTGCCCCTATGGCGGCTTTGCCTTTCCTAAAGCCAAACTGATCGTCATCTAACATATCCTCAATTTTCTTTACCTGTCTTCTGTATATAATTCTTGCCAGCAACTTGGACGTGTGAGATGTTCAGTTGATTCTGCGACAATTCCCACACTTGTCGGTGTTAACGAACCAAAAAATCGGGAAACTTCATTTACAATGTGGTCAGCGACGGCCCGAAGTTGATGGTTGCTTTCTGCCATTCTGTCAGGTCTTCTCCTCAACCCGCATCACTAGTAACATTCCGTGCAACTGGCTAGCGCACACACACACACACACACACACACACACACACACACACCACCTCAACGCCGTCAGCAATGGACGGTCAAATGACCGCCTGCTACCAGTTCTACACAATCCACAACTCCTCAAAATAATCATTGTGCTATTATAAGCGAATCATTAATGTTTCGACCTGCCATGTAGTGCCTAATGTGGGAAACATCTTGACGCTGTTTATGGACGACTGTGTTCAACAGTGAAGAGCCAAGGAAACTGGCACAGCTCCCTTGTATGATGTAGGGCTCCTGGGAACGCGCAGAATTGCCGCAACACCACGTGGCATGGACTCAACAATGTCTGCTGGAGGGAACGGACACCATGAATCCTACAGGGCTGTCCACAAATCCCGAAGAGTACGATGGGATTGAGACCTCTCCTGAACAGTAGGTTGCAACGCATCCGAGATATGCTCAATAATTTTCATGTCTGGGGAGTCTGGTGGCCAGCGGAAGTGTTTAAACTCGGAAGAGTGTTCCTGGAGCGATTCTGTAGCAGTTTTGGATGTGTGGGGTGTCGCATTGTCCTGCTGGAATTGCCCAAGTCCGTCGGAATGCACAATGGACATGAACGGATGCAGGTGATCAGACAGGATGCGTGCCTACTTTTCACCTGCCAGAGTCGTATCCAAACGTATCCGGGGTCCCACATCACTCCAACTGCGCATGGCCCGCACCATTACAGAGCCTGCACCAGCTTGAACAGTCCCTTTGCTGACATGCAGAGTCCATGGATTCATGAGGGTATCCCCATACCTGTGCACGTCCATTCGCTCGATACAATTTGAAACGAGACTCGTGTGACCAAGCAACATGTTTCCAGTCATCAACAGTCCAGTGTTGGTGTTGATGGGCCTAGGCGAGGCATAAAGCTTAGTGTCGTGCAGTCATCAAGGGTATACGAGTGAGTCTTCGGCTCCGAATGTCTATATCGATGATGTTTCGTTGAATGGTTCGCACTCTGACACTTGTCAATGGCTCAGTATTGAAATCTGCAGCAATTTCCGGAAGGGTAGCTCTTTCGTCACGTTGAACGAGCCGATCGGTTCTAGGCGCTTCAGTGCCGAACCGCACTGCTCCTACTGTCGCAGGTTCAAACCATGCCCCGGCCTGGATTTGTGTGATGTCCTTAGGTTAGTTAGGTTTAAGTAGTCTAAGTCTAGAGGACTGATGACCTCATATGTTAAGTCCCATAGAGCTTAGAGCCATTTGAATCGCTTGAACGTTGAACGATTCTCTTCAGTCGTTATTGGTTCCGTTCCTGCAGGATCTTTTTCCGGCCGCAGCGATGTCGGAGATGTAATGTTTTGCCGCATTCCTCATATTCACAGTACACTCGTGAAATGGTCGTACGAGGAAATCTCCATTTTATTGCTACCTTGGAGATGCTGTGTCCCATCGCTCATGCGCTGGCTATAACGCCCCGTTCAAACTCACGTAACACTTATAACCTTCATTGCAGCAACAGTAACCGATCTCACAACTGCAGCACCGCCTTCTTCCTGTTTACGTATCTCTGTATTTGAATACGCATGCCTGTATCAGTTTCTTTGGCACTTCAGAATACATACTTTTTTTTTCTTCTTTTTTCTGACTGGTTTGATGCGGCCCGCCTGTGCTAACCTCTTCATCTCAGAGTAGCACTTGCAACCTACGTCCTCAATTATTTGCTTGACGTATTCCAATCTCTGTCTTCCTCTACAGTTTTTGCCCTCGTCAGCTCCCTCTATTACCATGGATGTCATTCCCTCATGTCTTATCAGATGTCCTATCGTCCTGTCCCTTCTCCTTATCAGAGTTTGCTACATATTCCTTTCCTATCCGATTCTGCGTAGAACCTCCTCATTCCTTACCTTATCAGTCCACATAATTTTCAACATTCGTCTATAGCACCACATGTCAAATGCTTCGATTCTCTTCTGTTCCGGTTTTCCCACAGTCCATGTTTCACTACCATACAATGCTGTACTCCAGACGTACATCCTCAGAAATTTCTTCCTCAAATTAAGGCCGGTATTTGATATTAGTAGACTTCTCTTGGCCAGAAATGTCTTTTTTTTGCCATAGCGAGTCTGCTTTTGATGTCCTCCTTGCTCCATCCGTCATTGGTTATTTTACTGCCTAGGTAGCAGAATTCCTTAACTTCATTGACTTCGTGACCATCAATCCTGATGTTAAGTTTCTCGCTGTTCTCATTTCTACTACTTCTCATTACCTTCGTCTTTCTCCGATTTACTCTCAAACCATACTGTGTACTCATTACACTGTTCATTCCGTTCAGCAGATCATTTAATTCTTCTTCACTTTCACTCAGGATAGCAATGTCATCAGCGAATCGTATCATTGATATCCTTTCACCTTGTATTTTAATTCCACTCCTGAACCTTTCTTTTATTTCCATCATTGCTTCCTCGATGTACAGATTGAAGAGTAGGGGCGAAAGGCTACAGCCTTGTCTTACACCCTTCTTAATACGAGCACTTCGTTCTTGATCGTCGACTCTTATTATTCCCTCTTGGTTGTTGTACATATTGTATATGACCTGTCTCTCCCTATAGCTTACCCCTACTTTGTTCAGAAATTCGAACAGCTTGCATCATTTTATATTGTCGAACGCTTTTTTCAGGTCTACAAATCCTATGAATGTGTCTTGATTTTTCTTTAGCCTTGCTTCCATTATTAGCCGTAACGTCAGAATTGCCTCTCTCGTGCCTTTACCTTTCCTAAAGCCAAACTGATCGTCACCTAGCGCATTTTCAATTTTCTTTTCCATTCTTCTGTATATTATTCTTGTAAGCAGCTTCGATGCATGAGCTGTTAAGCTGATTGTGCGATAATTTTCGTACTTGTCAGCTCTTGCCGTCTTCGGAATTGTGTGGATGATGCTTTTCCGAAAGTCAGATGGTAGGTCGCCATATTCATATATTCTACACACCAACGTGAATAGTCGTTTTGTTGAAACTTCCCCTAATGATTTTAGAAATTCTGATGGAACGTTATCTATCCCTTCCGCCTTATTTGACCGTAAGTCCTCCAAAGCTCTTTTAAATTCCGATTCTAATACTGGATCCCCTATCTCTTTTAAATCGACTCCTGTTTCTTCTTCTATCACATCAGAAAAATCTTCACCCTCATAGAGGCTTTCAATGTATTCTTTCCACCTATCTGCTCTCTCCTCTGCATTTAACAGTGGAATTCCCGTTGCATTCTTAATGTCACCACCGTTGCGTTTAATGTCACCAAAGGTTGTTTGGACTTTCCTGTATGCTGAGTCTGTCCTTCCGACAATAATATCTTTTTCGATATCCACATTTTTCCTAGAGCCATTTCGTCTTAGCTTCCCTGCACTTCCTATTTATTTCATTCCTCAGTGACTTGTATTTCTGTATTCCTGATTTTCCCGGAACATGTTTCTACTTCCTCCTTTCATCAATCAGCTGAAGTATTTCTTCTGTTACCCATGGTTTCTTCGCAGCTACCTTCTTTGTACCTATGTTTTCCCTTCCAACTTCTGTGATGGCCCTTTTGAGAGACGTCCATTCCTCTACAACTGTGTTGCCTACTGCGCTATTCCTTATTGCTGTATCTATAGCGTTAGAGAACTTCAAACGTATCTCGTCATTCTCTAGAACTTCCGTATCCCACTTCTTTGCATATTGATTCTTCCTGACTAATGTCGAACTTCAGCCTACTCTTCATCACTAGTATATTGTGATCTGAGTCTGTATCTGCTCCTGGATACGCCTTACAATCCAGTATCTGATTTCGGAATCTCTGTCTGACCATGATGTAATCTAATTGAAATCTTCCCATATCTCCCGGCCTTTTCCAAGTATACCTCCTCCTCTTGTGATTGTTGAACAAGGGTATTCGCTATTACTAGCTGAAACTTGTTACAGAACTCAATTAGTCTTTCTCCTCTTTCATTCCTTGTCCCATGCCCATTTTCTCCCGTAACCTTTTCTTCTACTCCATCCCCTACAACTGCATTCCAGTCGCCCATGACTATTAGATTTTCGTCCCTCTTTACATACTGCATTACGCTTTCAATATCCTCATACACTTTCTCTATCTGTTCATCTTGCGACGTCGGCATGTATACCTGAACTATCGTTGTCGGTGTTGGTCTGCTGTCGATTCTGATTAGAACAACCCGGTTACTGAACTATTCACAGTAACACACCCTGTGCCCTACCTTCCTATTCATAACGAATCCTACACCTGTTATACCATTTTCTGCTGCTGTTGATATTACCCGATACTCATCTGACCAGAAATCCTTGTCTTCCTTCCACTTCACTTCACTGACCCCTACTATATCTAGATTGAGCCTTTGTATTTCCCTTTTCAGATTGTCTAGTTTCCCTACCACGTTCAAGCTTCTGACATTCCACGCCCCGACTCTTAGAACATTATCCTTTCGTTGATTATTCAATCTTTTTCTCATGGTAACCTCCCCCTTGGCAGTCCCCTCCCGGAGATCCGAATGGGGGACTATTCCGGAATCTTTTGCCAATGGAGATATCATCATGACACTTCTTCAACTACAGGCCACATGTCCTGTGGATACACGTTACGTGTCTTTAATGCAGTGGTTTCCATTGCCTTCTGCATCCTAATGTCGTTGATCATTGCTGATTCTTCCGCCTTTAGGGGCAATTTCCCACACATAGGACAAGAGAGTGCCCTGAACCTCTATCCGCTCCTCCGCCCTGTTTGCCAGAAGTCTTCGGCCGCCAATGCTGATTATTTATCAAAATTTAGGCATTGGCGGGGATCGAACCCGGGCCCAAAGACGTTTTGATTACGAATCAAAGACGCTACGCCTAGACCACTGGTCAAAGTTCAGAATACATAGCGTTGGCTTAGATTTAACACCTCCTATCTAAAAACCAAAGCAAACGTATTTTTATCGTACCATTGGGTAGAAAACCTCGTATCACAAGTATCACGCTAACCAGTCAGCACCACCTTCCAGAAGCCTTAATATCCACCCTTAGTAGCGTGGAACTGTGCGACACGTGCAGGATGGGCGTCAGTGAGGTTCTAGAAGGTACCGACACTGATATGGAGCCATGGTGACATCCAGCACCGTGGCCATCTGCGTTGGGTTTCCCGATTGAGGATCCATGGCGCTGACTGTCCGACCAATGTGGTGCCGCAGATCCTCGACTCGGTTTGGATCCGGGAGTCTGGTGGCCAGGAGAGTTCGGTGAACTCATCCTGGTGCTCTTCGAACAGACCCCGTGCAGAGCGAGGTGTGTGTCACGTGCATTGTCCTGGCAGTAGGAGCACCTCGACGAGGAAAAACAAATGGTTCCAAGGATAAATGCATACGTCTCATGATCCATTGCGCCTTGCAGAATGACGAGGTCACCCACGGAATGCCACAGAACATTCCTCAGACTTCAGTTGAAACATCCAGGCTGAGAGGCCGTGGTCGATGTATAAAATTTCCAAAAATGTGTCAAATGGCTCTGAGCACTATGGGACTTGACTGCTGAGGTCATCAGTCCCCTAGAACTTAGAACTACTTAAACCTAACTAACTATAGCGCGTAGAACCGCACGGCCACCACCGGCCGGCCACCACCAACAAGTTTAAGGAATATTCGAGAAGTGCAAAAGACGCCCCCCACCCCCTAGCAACACCTGTGGTATACAAAATTCGATGCAGTTGTGGACAAGTATACACTCCCTTAGCCGAACATAAAAGAAATAGTCGCTTAGGACACATCGAATAATCGGCCGCAGCTGAGCATGGTTTTCGAGATGGGAACCTCGAAATTAAATTTAATGGGACAAGCGTTGTAGCACGAAAATGCCATTGTCATGCGTGCATGTATAGAGAAGCAATAGGTATTCACAAACATCATAACAATTTTAATAGTGAAGAGAAAGTTTTAAAGTAAGACAAAACATGGATGTCGACGTTGCGTCAGGAGAATGACACTCGGTTCGTTGCGGTTGTTTGGGGAAAGAGACCAGACAGCGAGGTCATCGGTCTCATTGGATTAGGCAAGGAAGGAGAAGGAAGTGAACCGTGCCGTTTCAAGGAACCATCCCGGCATTAGCCTGGAGTGATTTAGTGAAATCACGGAGAACCTAAATCAGGATGGCCGGACGCGGGATTGAACCGTTGTCCTCCCGAATGCGAGTCCAGTGTCTAACCACTGCGCCACCTCGCTCGGTCAGTGACACTCGATTACTCTTAATCGAGAACGATGACGCCTTCCAAAGATAGGCATACCGTCGGCATTTCGTGACGAATGGTGGTGTCCTCTACGGGCTCTATAAATGCGAGAGTACCTGGAGCATCAGTGGCAGTAGCAGGAAACGTCAGGTGGAAATTGAGTACATCGAAGACGGCCTCTCAGCCAGGAAGTTTCAAGTGAAGACAACACCGGCCGTGAAAGCCGGCCCGGCGTCCTTCGGCTGGACCCTTCCGATGATTGTTGCAGGGCGTTCCACCCTGCACACGCCAACGGCCATTTGCGCCGTGGAGTACAAACGTAATTCACCGGAAAAGGCCAGCTCTCACCACTCCCTGGACGTACAGTCGTGGAGGCACACACGCTGAACTGTTGTAGAGGGGAAACCGCTGGTAGTCCTTTGATTCATCTGGGCGATCAGTTGCACGTCTGTTCGCCCCCACACATACGTCTCTGCAGCCATCGTTCACGCCTGCCCTCTAAGGCTCGCGCCGCACCGCAATTGCCATTTTGCCATGAAATACTTTAACCACGGCGACACGTGGACGGATTACAAACTTATCCATTTCCGAACTGCTTCCACCTTAGGCCTGAAAGCCAATGACCGTGCCCTTTTGGACGCCAGACAAGGTGCAGAGTTTCCAGATTACGAAAACAAATGCACTGTTTTCCGCGTCCCCCAGACAGACTTTATATGCCCTGCACTGGTAGTACTGCTACCCGCCATAGTGGTTGATGCACGTCGATGTCGAACGATGGCGATGGGCACCTTACTGGGCTGAGTACTCAGCTACTGCGATGTACTGAGGAGGAAAAGAAACCGTATGTATTTTTTATCCTTAATGAGGGGGAACGACAGGGTGATAGTCGAAGAAACTCGAAATTTTTTAAATTAAGGAATTCGAATGCACATACATTGAAGAATTATTCCCCAAAATATAGGATTGAAGTAGTTCGTAGATAACAGAACGCAGCATGTCATTCTCAATGGAGAGAAGTCTTCCGAAGTAAGAGTGATTTCAGGTGTGCCGCAGGGGAGTGTCGTAGGACCGATGCTATTCACAATATACATAAATGACCTTGTGGATAAAATCGGAAGTTCACTGAGGCTTTTTGCGAATGATGCTGTGATATATCGAGAGGTTGTAGAAATGGAAAATTGTACTGAAATGCAGGAGCATCTGCAGCGAATTGACTCTTGGTGCAGGGAATGGCAATTGAATCTCAATGTAGACAAGTGTAATGTGCTGCGAATACATAGAAAGAAAGATCCCATATCATTTAGCTACAAAATAGCAGTTCAGCTACTGGAAGTAGTTAATTCCATAAAATATTTGGGAGTACGCATTAGGAGTGATTTAAAATGGAATGACCATATAAAATTAATCGTCGGTAAAGCAGGTGCCACACTAGGATTCATTGGAAGAATCCTAAGGAAATGCAATCCGAAAACAAAGGAAGTAGGTTACAGTACGTTTGTTCGCCCACTGCTTGAATACAGCTCAGCAGTGTAGGATCCGTACCAGATAGGGTTGATAGAAGAGATAGAGAAGATCCAACGGAGAGCAGCGCGCTTCGTTACAGGATCGTTTACTAATCGCGAAAGCGTTACGGAGATGATAGATAAACTCCAGTGGAAGACTCTGCAGTAGCTCGATACGGGCTTTTGTTGAAGTTTCGAGAACATACCTTCACCGAAGAGTCAAGCAGTATATTGCTCCCTCCTGCGTATATCTCGCGAAGAGACCATGAGGATAAAATCAGAGAGATTAGAGCCCACACAGAGGCATACTGAAAATCCTTCTTTCCACGAACTATACGAGACTGGAATAGAAGGGAGAACCGATAGAGGTACTCAAGGTACGCTCCGCCACACACCGTCAGGTGGCTTGCGGCGTATGGATGTAGATGTAGATGCTCGAAATCCAAAAACCAACGCTTCCGCGAGAGTTTGAAGCCGGGCGTGTACGGTACGTCTCGGCGCTAGAAAACCGGTTGCCACAAGATGTTATCGATGCCATCACCCCTATTTATACCGATTTCATTAAACCTGGTTAGCTGGACCATTGTTTAGGCCGTTTTATTCAGAATGTGATCGAAAGTTACAGTAGTTTCATTTGGCGATACGCCCGTAAAATAACATCCACCCGAAGCGAAATTGTCAACATTACTTCAAACTAGTAGAATCCGACCTCGGGGAAGATCAGTTTGGATTTCGTAGAAATGTTGGAACACGTGAGGTAATACTGACCCTACGACTTATCTTAGAAGAAAGATTAAGGAAGGGCAAACGTTTCTAGCATTTGTAGACTTAGAGAAAGCTTTAGACAATGTTGACTGGAATGCTCTCTTTCAAATTCTGAAGGTGTCAGGAGTAAAATGCAGGGAGCGAAAGGCTATTTACAATTTGTAAAGAAACCAGATGGCAGTTATAAGAGTCGAGGGACATGAAAAGGAAGCAGTGGTTGGGCTCTCCCCGATGTTATTCAATCTGTATATTGAGCAAGCAGTGAAGGAAACAAAAGAAAAGTTCGGAGTAGGTATTAAAATCCATGGAGAAGAAATAAAAACTTTGAGGTTCGCCGACGACATCGTAATTCTGTCAGATACAGCAAAGGACTTGGAAGAGCAGTTGAACGGAATGGATAGTGTCTTGAAAGGAGGATATAAGATGAACATCAACAAAAGCAAAACGAGGATAATGGAATGTAGTCGAATTAAGTCGGGTGATGCTGAGGGAATTAGTTTTGGAAATGAGACACTTAAAAGTGGTAAAGGAGTTTTTCTATTTGGGGAGCAAAATAACTGATGATGGTCGAAGCAGAGAGGATATAAAATGTAGACTGGCATTGGCAAGGAAAGCGTTTCTGAAGAAGAGAAATTTGTTAACATCAAGTATAGATTTAAGTGTCAGGAATACAAATCTGAAAGTATTTGTAAGGAGTGTAGCCATGTCTGGAAGTGAAACATGGACGATGAATAGTTTGGACAAGAAGAGAATAGAAGCTTTCGAAATGTGGTGTTACAGAAGAATGCTGAAGATTACATGAGTAGATCACATAACTAATAAGGAAGTATTGAATAGGTTTCGGGAGAAGAGAAGTTTGTGGCACAACTTGACGAGAAGAAGTGATCGGTTGGTAGGACATGTTCTGAGGTATCAAGGGATCACCAATTTAGTATTGGAGGGCAGCGTGGAGGGTAAAAATCGTAGAGGGAGACCAAGAGATGACTACACTACGCAGATTCAGAAGGATGTAGGTTGCAGTGGGTACTGGGAGATGAAGAGGGTTGCACAGCATAGAGTGGCATGGAGAGCTGCATCAAACCAGTCTCAGGACTTAAGACCACAACAACAACGACTTCAAATTTGGCTGTATGTCATTTCAGTGTAGGCCATACTGCACTAATGCACGTGACAAATGCCCTTCAGAGCAAAACCGGCGATGAAATGCGCCGATTCTGTGAAGGTAGACACACTAGCGGTGATTCGCTCAGCGACGAAAAGGCCTTTGAGAACGAAAATGAAGACTCATCAGGCCAAAGCAGCACAAAGCGGCCATCCACTAGTCGGGGCGACAATTATTACGTACGAGGCATTCGCGATGTCCAGTAAGTTTCAAGATATGTCCCTTTTCTATGTAATAAGTACTTGTCAAATTTTAAATGCGTTTTCCAAAACCATGTTTCTTGGCATGGTCGTCGACGGCCACGCTACAATTTTCATCCTATTTTAATGATTTTTTGTCTCCTCTGAAGAAAACTGACTTCGTTTCAGTTTTTTCAAATATCTATAACTTTACCGAAATATTTTTTTTCGTAAATCCCTACGATGAACTAAAATTACAAATGTGAAAATGAAGGCGATATGTTAATTACAAGTTTCAGATAACCACAAGCCGAGTTACAGCGACATGCGTCGGTTTACCTCCTTTCAGGAGCTGCCTCGGTAAATTCCCAATTACATAGTCAAGATATTAATATTCTTCAATAAAAATAGCAATAAAAACTTCAGTGTATGCTTTATTCTTTGCAGGAAACGCCATTTGTCTACTAAATACCAGACCGGGGAAAAAAATTCTGAATTTTTGCATTATTTTCGTCTGTCACCCTGTCTTTTCCCCTTAAGTGAGAAAACCTCACATAACGATAGGCCAGTACCAAACTAACAGAACTTTCGTGAATGCAGGAAGCCCTGGGAGAGGATTGGCGCTAGGTGCAAGGGTTGGGAATTGACGCTCAGCGCTAACGAACATACCAATGTATTGAGCAGACAGGAAGGCTAATTATTTTGTGATTACATGACTGATGGACAGCCACTGGAAAAACACTCAACCGTAAAACATCTAGAAGTAGATATCAGGATCGACCTAAATTGGAACAGCTTTAAAAGAACTGGGTGTTTCAAAATGAATATCGAAGGTGTAAGACTTATTAGCCTTTCTTAATTGAACTTACAGGTACGCATCTACTTTCCAGTCACTGTAATGTGACCACCGCCAACATTCGACGTCAACTTAAAATTTTCACTCACAGACAGATGGGGCCAAAATTAGCAGTGCTAGATATACTGTAGTGTGCCAGCGGCGGCCACGTAAAAAAAGTGCAGGTGTTGTCGTAATGCAAAGGCGGAAGATTTATCTGACGCCCAAACTTCCAGAGCATTGGCTTTGGGGGCTAAGGATGAAAACATTTACGAAATAGCCAATTTTGCAAACTGTTCTCTATCCACCGTGGACAGCAAAATGGCGCTATCGCATCTGAGGGGCATCAAGGGCCATAAATCACAGGGGTGAGCGATGGCTAATCAGCACCGGGGGCTATAAATCAAAGGGCTGAACGATGGCTGGTCAGCACCGGGGGACATAAATCACAGGGATGAGCGACGGCTTGTCAGCGCTGGTCGCCATAAATCACAGGGGTGAGCGACGGCTGGTCAGCACTGAGGGCCATAAATCACAGTGCGGAACGACAGTAGTTCAGCACTGGGGGGGCCATAAATCACCGGGGTGGAAGATGGCTAGTCAGCACTGGGAGCCATAAATCACAGGGGTAAGTGACAGCTGGTTAGCACCTGGCACATTCATCACAGGGTTGAGCTACGGCTGGTCTGCACCGGGGACCATAAATCACAGGGGTGAACGATGGCTGGTCAGCACCGGTGGCCATAAGTCACATGGGTGAACGACATTGGTCAGCACCGGGGACCATAAATCACAGGGGTGTGTGACGGCCGGTCAGCACCGGGTGTTATAAATGACAGGGGTGAGTGACAGCTGGTCAGCACTGTGGGCCATAAATCTCAGGGGTGAACGATGGCTGTTCATAAACTGTGCCGCATGTGGGTGCAAGTGAATAGGTGGAAGACACACCATCAGTCCCTCCCCCCTCCCCCCTTCATAAGGGGTGTATGACTGCGTCGCCTAATCTGTTTCGATCTCTAACGGGAACCTCTGAACCACAACAACATTGCACTCCCGTCTAACTACTCAAGAGACAAAATTCTCATACACTGGATGGTTATCCGCAACTGCAAATACAGTCATGCTCATAATAAATTAAGGATAACTGTAGAATGTGGTGCCACACAACGTGGCACTACACAAAACTGGCGCTGATAGCATAGGAACATAGGGAGCACACACAACACAGATCTTTAAGTCCTCGGTATTGGTGATAAGTTGGGAAAACCTTCCCGAAACACATATGCTACAAAACGCCACTGTTTCCTGCTCATCTTCCCCAACAATAATATGGGATATGATCACCGTGCACACGTACACAGCCGCACAATGGGTTGGCATACTGTGGAACAGGTGTCGATCAGCTGCTGGAGCATTGCCTCCCATTCTTGCACCAGTGCCTTTCGGAGCTCCTGAACTGTTCTAGGTTTTTGAAGATGTGCAGCAATACATTGACCGGGAGCAACCCAGACATGCTCGATGAGGTTTAGGTGTAGAAACAGGCAGGCCATTCCATCTGCCTGATATCTTCAGTTTCAAGATACTCCTCCACGATGGCAGCTCGGTGGGGCCGTGCGTTATTATCCATCAGGCGGAGGGTGGGACCCACTGCATCCCTGAAAAGGCGGACATATTGGTGCCAAATGACTTCCTGATACACCTGACGTGTTCCAGTTCCTCTGTCAGACATGCAGAGGTGTATGTGCACCAATCGTAATCCCACCCCACAACATCAGACCACGACCTCCATACACGTTCCTTTCAAGGACATTAAGGGGTTAGTGTCTGGTTTCTGGACAGAACCCGTGGTCTAGGGGTGGCGTCTTTGGTTCATACTCAAAACGTCTTCGGTCCTGGGTTCGTTCCCCACCACTGCTTAAATTTTGATAAATAGCCAGCATTGGCTGCCGAAGACTTCCGGCATAAGAAGTAAGCCTCATTCTGCCAACGGCCTTGTCAAAGAGGGCGAGGAGCGGATAGAGGTTCAGGGCACTCTCTTGTCCTAGGGGTTGGAAATTGCCCCTAAAGGCGGAAGAATTGGCAATGATCAACGACATGAGGATGCAGAAGGCAATGCAAACCACTGCATTAAAGACACGTAACGTGTATCCACAGGACATGTGGCCTGTAGCTGAAGAAGTGTCATGATGATCTCTCCATTTGCAAAAGATTCCGGAATAGTCCCCCATTCGGATCTCCGGGAGGGGACTGCCAAGGGAGAGGTTACCATGAGAAAAAGATTGAATAATCAACGAAAGGATAACGTTCTACAGGTCGGGGCGTGGAATGTCAGATGCTTGAACGTGGTAGGGAAACTAGAAAATGTGAAAAGGATTTCTGGTCAGATGAGTATCGGGTAATATCAACAGCAGCAGAAAATGGTATAACAGGTGTAGGATTCGTTATGAATAGGAAGGTAGGGCACAGGGTGTGTTACTGTGAATAGTTCAGTAACCGGGTTGTTCTAATCAGAATCGACAGCAGACCAACACTGACAACGATAGTTCAGGTATACATGCCGTCGTCGCAAGCTGAAGATGAACAGATAGAGAAAGTGTATGAGGATATTGAAAGGGTAATGTAGTATGTAAAGGGGGACGAAAATCTAATAGTCATGGGCGACTGGAATGCAGTTGTAGGGGAAGGAGTAGAAGAAAAGGTTACAGGGGAATATGGGCTTGGGATAAGGAATGAAAGAGGAGAAAGACTAATTGAGTTCTGTAACAAGTTTCAGCTAGTAATAGCGAATACCCTGTTCAAGAATCACAAGAGGAGGAGGTATACTTGGAAAAGGCCGGGAGATACGGGAAGATTTCAATTAGATTACATCGTGGTCAGACAGAGATTCCGAAATCAGATACTGGATTGTAAGGCGTATCCAGGAGCAGATATAGACTCAGATCACAATATACTAGTGATGAAGAGTAGGCTGAAGTTCAAGACATTAGTCAGGAAGAATCAATACGCTAAGAAGTGGGATACGGAAGTTCTAAGGAATGACGAGAGGCGTTTGAAGTTCTCTAACGCTGTAGATACAGCAATAAGGAATAGCGCAGTAGGCAACACAGTTGCAGAGGAATGGACGTCTCTAAAAAGGGCCATCACAGAAGTTGGAAGGGAAAACATAGGTACAAAGAAGGTAGCTGCGAAGAAACCATGGGTAACAGAAGAAATACTTCAGCTGATTGATGAAAGGAGGAAGTAGAAACATGTTCCGGGAAAATCAGGAATACAGAAATACAAGTCAATGAGGAATGAAATAAATAGGAAGTGCAGGGAAGCTAAGACGAAATGGCTGCAGGAAAAATGTGGACATCGAAAAAGATATTATTGTCGGAAGGACAGACTCAGCATACAGGAAAGTCAAAACAACCTTTGGTGACATTAAAAGCAACGGTGGTGACATTAAGAGTGCAACGGGAATTCCACTGTTAAATGCAGAGGAGAGAGCAGATAGGTGGAAAGAATACATTGAAAGCCTCTATGAGGGTGAAGATTTGTCTGATGTGATAGAAGAAGAAATAGGAATCGATTTAGAAGAGATAGGGGATCCAGTATTAGAATCGGAATTTAAAAGAGCTTTGGAGGACTTACGGTCAAATAAGGCGGAAAGTATAGATAACATTGCATCAGAATTTCTAAAATCATTAGGAGAAGTGGCTACAAAACGACTATTCACGTTGGTGTGTAGAATATACGAGTCTGGCGACATACCATCTGACTTTCGGAAAAGCATCATCCACACAATTCCGAAGACGCCAAGAGCTGACAAGTGCGAGAATTATCGCACAATCATCTTAATAGCTCATGCATCGAAGCTGCTTACAAGAATAATATACAGAAGAATGGAAAAGAAAATTGAAAATGCGCTAGGTGACGATCAGTTTGGCTTTAGGAAAAGTAGAGGCACGAGAGAGGCAGTTCTGACGTTACGGCTAATAATGGAAGCAAGGCTAAAGAAAAATCAAGACACGTTCATAGGATTTGTAGACCTGGAAAAGGCGTTCGACAAAATAAAATGGTGCAAGCTGTTCAAGATTCTGAAAAAAGTAGGTGTAAGCTATAGGGAGAGACGGGTCATATGCAATATGTACAACAACCAAAAGGGAATAATAAGAGTGGACGATCAAGAGCTAAGTGCTCGTATTAAGAAAGGTGTATGACAAGGCTGTAGCCTTTCGCCCCTATTCTTTAATCTGTACATCGAGGAAGCAATGATGGAAATAAAAGAATGGTTCAGGAGTGGAATTAAAATACAAGGTGAAAGGATATCAATGATACGATTCGCTGATGACATTGCTATCCTGAGTGAAAGTGAAGAAGAATTAAATGATCTGCTGAATGGAATGAACAGTGTAATGAGTACACAGTATGGTTTGAGAGTAAATCGGAGAAAGACGAAGGTAATGAGAAGTAGTAGAAATGAGAACAGCGAGAAACTTAACATCAGGATTGATGGTCACGAAGTCAATGAAGTTAAGGAATTCTGCTACCTAGGCAGTAAAATAACCAATGACGGACGGAGCAAGGAGGACATCAAAGCAGACTCGCTATGACAAAAAAGACATTTCTGGCCAAGAGAAGTCTACTAATATCAAATACCGGCCTTAATTTGAGGAAGAAATTTCTGAGGATGTACGTCTGGAGTACAGCATTGTATGGTAGTGAAGCATGGACTGTGGGAAAACCGGAACAGAAGAGAATCGAAGCATTTGAGATGTGGTGCTACAGACGAACTTGAATATTAGGTGGAATGATAAGGTAAGGAATGAGGATGTTCTACGCAGAATCGGATAGGAAAGGAATATGTGGAAAACACTGATAAGGAGAATGGACAGTATGATAGGACATCTGCTAAGACATGAGGGAATGACTTCCATGGTACTAGAGCGAGCTGTAGAGGGCAAAAACTGTAGAGGAAGACAGAGATTGGAATACGTCAAGCAAATAATTGAGGACGTAGGTTGCAAGTGCTACTCTGAGATGAAGAGGTTAGCACAACAGGAAAGGAATTCGTGGCAGGCCGCATCAGTAGACTGACGACCAAAATAAATAAATAAATAAATAATAAATAATCTGGTTTCTGGTTCACGCCAGATGAACCGGCGAGCATCACTGTTCACACTATACCTGAACTCCTGACATAACCTGGGACCACTGTTCCAATGACCATGAACTGTGTTCTTGACACCAGGCTTTACGGCCTCTCCCGTGAACAGCGGTCAATGGACTGTACCTTGCAGTTCTCTGGGCGAATAAACCGTGTCTGTTCAGTCGTCTGTGGACTGTGTGTCTGGAGACAACTTTTCCAGTGGCTGCGGTTAGGTCCCGATCGAGGCTACCTGCAGTACTCCGTGGCCGTCTCCGGGCACTGATGGTGAGATATCGGTCTTCTTGTGGTGTTGTACTCTGTGGACGTCCCGTGGTGTAGCGCCTGGACACGTTTTCTGTCTGCTGGAATCGTTGTCATAATCTTGAAATCACACTTTGTGGCTACTACGACGCTCTGTGTAGGACCAGCCTCCAGTCGCCCTAGCATTCTACCCCTCATAACGTCATCAATATGTGTTCTTTGAGCCATTTTCAACACAGAGTCACGATTAGCAGGTCTGAAAATTACTCGCTGCACCGTACTCTGACATGCTGGAACACACCTCTGCGTATGTGGACTGCTGCCAGCTCCACCGTGCGACGATGCAGGTCAAATGCACCGCATGGTCACACCCCGAGGTGATTTAAACCCGCAAACCGCCCACCAGAGCGTTGTTTCACCACGTATCAGCAGTATGCTTAATGCATGAGCACGAGCGCACACGGGCCACTTTGGCGCTGTTCCAGACGGTTCCCCGGCTGAGTGGCGGCGCCTGCTCGACGTCAACGTGGTGGCGCTGTGCCTCTGCACCCGGGAGGCCGTGGCCTCCATGCGCCGCCGCCAGGTCCAGGAGGGGCACATCGTGCACATCAGCAGGTACGTCCGTCCCCACTCGGTACGAGAGCACCGCAGCAAGGCGGTCCGATCCCGCGTCTGGTGCAACACCTACAACGTCTCATGCTTCTGCATGTCGTTGTTGCTATGTACAGTTCTGAAATTTTCAAAATTGTTTAGCTGCCCAGTCTGTTATGACAAAATACTTTACCACACGCAGCATGGTTTTAGAAACTGTGAAGTCAGAAGGTAAATTCCTATGCTGAATTAAGGTCAGATACTACATGTGCCTTCGGAAAATAGTAATTTACTCGTTTTCTATAAAATAGAAGTCTCTGGAGCAACTGAAAATAAACAAGAGTTGATCACTTAAGAACATGGGCTGGTTTCGGCTACCGTGATAGTGAACAGCTTACTCCTGAAATTTTGGATGTAGTAACAGTCTGATGTGTGGAAATGTGAATGTGAAATAAGCAGTGGTAGCAGCGGTGCATGGGGATAGGTGCTCCTATTGATTACGGACTATAGGTGTCTGACATCACTATTGTAAAACTTTTAGTTGGCCGTCTGATATGACTGGCTAGTGTAACACCTGCAACGCCTCCCGGTGTTAATAAACCAAAATAGCTCCCATGCCCTCGAAATATATATTCAGAAAATGTCCCAAGCCCCTCCACAAGTAGTAATTTACGAAATGGAAATAAGAGACAAATAGAGGGAAATTTATAGTAGAAAAATAATAGAAAAAGAAAAGAATTTTAATCTTAAATTTTGGAAGCATGGGAGGGGGGAAAACGATAGAAATGGTTAAATTATTAGTTATTCTTATATATGAGAACATCAGTATTATAGTCACAGAACGTAGGTCTTGAACACCAACGATAGCGTTTACTGAAGTATAAAGAGACATAAATGCTATTATGATACGCCAGTCTCTATCCTCTAGTCTGTTCGAAGTCAATTAGGACGTACAGCTTTAGGAAGCAACAATAGAAGCTTTATCAAGCCAGAGCGCAACAATAAATCGCGACGAGATTGCTTTTGGGAAGCATTAATTTCAGATCAGAATTAGAACTTTTGTCATATTAGAGGAACGGGGAGGTGATCAATAATCTCTCTGACTTAAACGTCACTTTGTGTGAAGATTTAAATATTTTACGGAATTAACGATTTCTGGACAGATTCGGACTTTGCACTGTGACAGTGGAAAAGCTTTCCTTCACGCGACTAGTAATCACAGCTCGTGACGGTTTGCGGATATTAAACGGGAACAATCTCTTTATCGAAAGTGACAGCACGTTGTTTAGTGTCTCTGATATTGACGGGATTCCAGATTAGATACTTATTCAAAGAAGCCCTTTGAATGCGATCGTGTGAATGAACTGATTTATTAATAATTATTGTTAAATAAAATGACGTGTTCGTTTGAAACTGACTATTCGTCTTGAACTTTACTTCGATTTAGGTTAATAAATAATTAGGTTACGTGATTTTCACCAAGAATAAACTGCAGACTAGTAACTGAAACAAGTGAACGAGAATATATTGCAAACACTAGTATTAATTTACTTATGGTTTTTCTTTCTTCAGAACTGGGAAGTCAATACGTCTAGTGACTCACTGGGGTTAATTTAAGAACTAGCCGGGATGAAAGAAAACCCCTCAATACCACTGAATGTATAGATGAATTAACATTCCTACTTTCATGCAAGATACGGAAGTCGGGTAGAAAATAGGGTCGCTACACTGGCCATCCTCATTTAGGTTCCCCATGATTTCCCTGAATCACTTGCAAATGCCGGGATGGTTCCTCAGAAAAGGAGCGCCCGAGTTTCCTCGCCGTCCTTCCCTAACCCGGTGAGACCAACGACTGCGCAGTTTGGTCTCCTCCCCCAACTCAACCCCACTCAACCCCACTCAGCACGTGTGCTCGTCGCCAATTATCTCTGTTGTTGTGCAACACAAGATACTCGTCAGCAAGTACCTGCACAGATACACTATGGGATCAAAAGTATCCGGACACATGGCTGAAAATGACTTACAAGTTCGTGGCGCCTTCCATGCTGGAATTCAGTATGGTGTTGGCCCACCCTTAGCCTTGACGACAGCTTCCACTTTCGCAGGTATACGTTCAATCATGTGCAAGAAGGTTTCTTGGGGAATGGCAGCCCATTCTTCACGGAGTGCTGCACTGAGGAGAGGTATCGATGTCAGCCGGTGTGGCCTGGCACGAAGTCGGCGTCACAAAACATCCCAAAGGTGTTCTATAGGATTCAGGTAAGGACTCTGTGCAGGCCAGTCCATTACAGGGATGTTATTGTCGTGTAACCACACCGCCACAGGCCGTGCATTATCAACAGGTGCTCGATCGTGTTGAAAGATGCAGCCGCCATCCCCGAATTGCTCTCTAACAGTGGGAAGTAAGAGGGTGCTTAAAACATCAATGTAGGCCTGTACTGTGATAGTGCCACCCAAAACAACAAGGGGTGCATGTGATTTCCTGCATGCGTGGTGTGCATGAAAAACACTACCACTCCATAACACCACCGCCTCCGAATTTTTCTGTTGGCGCTACACACGCTGGCAGATGACGTTCACTGGGCATTCGCCATACCCACACCCTGTCATCGGATCGATAATTTGTGGACCGTGATTTATCACTCCACATAACGTTTTTCCACCGTTTAGTCGTCCATTGTTTACGCTCCATACACCTAGCGAAGGGAAGTTTGGCATTTACTGGGGTGATGCGTGGCTTATGAGCAGCCGTTCGACCGTGAAATCCAAGTTTTCTCACCTCCTGCCTAACTGTCATAGTCCTTGCAGTGGATCCTGATGAATTTTGGAATTCCTGTTGATGGTCTGGATAGAAGTGTGCCTATTACACATTAGGATTCTCTTCAACTGCCGGCGGTCTGTATTAGTCAACAAAAGAGATCGGCCTGTACGCTTTTGTGCTGTACGTGTCCCTTCACGTTTCCACTTCACTACCACATTGGAAACAGTGGAGCTAAGGATGTTTAGGAGTGTGGAAATGTCCCGTACAGACGTATGTCACAAGTGACACCCAATCACCTGACCACGTTCGAAGTCTGTGAGTTCCGCGGAATGCCCCATTCTGCTCTCTCACAACGTCTAATGACTACTGCGGCCGCTGATACGGAATATCTGGGAGTAGGTGGCAGCACAATGCACCTAACATGAAAAACGTGTGTTTTTGGGGGTGTTCGGATACTTTTGATCACATAGAGTCACTGCACCAACGCACTCTTGGTCCAAGTGCCAGGCCGTCACATATTGCTTCCTCCACACTTGTGTGTGGAATGTAACAAGCCATGTGCTTACATTTTTTGATTGTGGCGCAGTTAATCGGGTGTTTAAATTTTAGTATGCACATAATTTTGCTTTAATTCTCATTTCTTCTTTAAGCTTCCGTAGTTGCTGGTACTGTATTTACCAACAGATAGCTTGACATTGCCGAAGGGTCGAAATTAGCTAATAGCTAAGCAGTAAAACAAAGTCTTTCTTTAAAAAATAATACTGCCTACGCAAGGAAAAGACTACCCTCAATAAATTCAAAGTGACTGTGGACTAATGTATATAAAATAATATTAATACCATCTCATCTTTTCCTTAAGATATTGGTACAATTGTAAAGTGTTCTATTAGCTATCAGACCGATATTTATTCTGTAATCGTTCTATTGTCATTGCTGAACTCCTTAATTGTTTGAAGCGGAAAAATAGTGTTGAAAGTGAATCCATCTGCAAACTAAGCAGCGTCACTTCCAATTTTCGCACTTAATTAACACGTAATCCTGTTTCCTCAGGCACTTTGTAATAGTTTTCCATCACTCTGAGTGGTTTTGTTTTGGAACTACCTGTTAGTACTACGTCATTCCTACAGGCAAGCCTAGTAATGTTCTCACCGTTCAGTTGGATCCATTGTGAGTTAGTTGTAGTGCCTTATGTATCGATCGTCTCTAACAAGAGGCTAAATAATGCATGTGAAGTCACTTCCCTTGTATCAGCCCAGTGTACGTCTTAAAATTTTCAGTTTGTCCTACTGGTGCATTTATACGGCATATACATTTTTAAGTATAGAATTAATGTCTAGGGTATTTCTAATTTGTTCGTTATGATTACGAGTGTCTGATGTGTATGCTGCCATGGGTCACTTTAAAATATCTAAACAGTATATGGGTCTCTACATTGAATACCCACGACATCTCAGTAATTTGTCAATAGATGATCCACTGTGAATGGATGTCTGTGGAAACAGCATTCATAGACTCCAGTTATTCCTTCAGTTTGGGGATGAACTTATTTAACAGGCTAATCCATAGTATTTTGTAAGTAACGTCAAATAAAGGATTCCTCTGTAGTTATCGCACACAAGGCAGTCGTTTTCCTTAGGTGTTTAGTTATCAGTTCCCTAGATTATATTCATGACAAACGTTATGATGTGCAACGTGTCAACAGAACAAACATAGATACTTATAGTCCATAAAACTAAATAATAAAAAATAAAGGAGTAATTACAGAGTTGCATGTTGGCTTTTTTTGTTTAAATTTCTGCTTATTTGTATTGAAGAATTCCTCCGTGGTATAGAAGGAGTTGTTAAGAAGAAAACTGTTTAATCTACTTTTGAAAACGCTGCTGCAATCTGTTATACATTTTATTTCCATGAGTAGACGGGGAAAGTGTTTTGTAGCGGCATATTTTACCATCTGTGCCGAAGTTAGATTCATTAAAGGGTAAGGCATATGATTTTTGCTTCTGTTGTTGTGAATATCTCTGTTACTCCCAAACAGATACAATCCTCTCTGTTACTCTCAAACATAGACAAATCGTTGTCACCAGATTTCATATACAAATAAAGGTAATCTAAGACTACAGATAAATATTTTCACCTGCTTAAAGCATACACGTGCAAGCTTTACTGGTGCGAAATCAACACCAATTTCTAATTACATTCATTTATGCAATGAATACTTTTTGCCTAAGTGAGGAGATACTACAGAACATTATCCCGTGAGACGTAAATGAATGATATGTAAAATATTTTAACATACTTGCCTCCATATCCCAAAAGTTAGTATTTACTCATCGGCAAAAGTAGCCGAACCTAAATAAAAAGTTTCAATAGGTTTGCTATATGGATTATCGAGTTAAAATTTTCATTTAAATGCACTCCTAGGAAATAACAATGTTCTACCCTGTTTATTATTTCTTATTGGTATACTAGGTTAATACGAGGATGGGTATTTTTGACAGTACAAAATTGGGAGAATTACGTTTTTTCAAGATTTAAAGCTATCCAATTTTTGCAAGACTCTCGGTAACTTTCACAAAATATTGACTATTTTGGCTGCTTCGCTTCCTTGTTTGGCTTCACAACAGTGCTTGTATCACATGCAATCAGACGAATTCTGCTTCCTGATATAAATAAAATGGCAGATTATGAAGGTAGATATAAGTAAACATCGGGTACATAACTACAGTTTTCCAACCTACAGGTAAGGTATGTGTTTTCCAAATTTTTACCATTATTGTTATGAAATATAGTTGTAATTCCAGTTATCTCTGTGTTCGCCATAAGTCTTATTAACTACAGAACATACAAAAATAACGAAAGTGACCTTATTTTATAAAAAACCTCTTTAAACTGAAATCTAGAAGATGATCGTGGTTGTGCACCACATCTTACTGTTAGAGCACCTATTTGGGCAACGAAGATTGTCTTTCTTAAAGATGGATTACCCAAGAATATTATCTTGGATGACATTATTGAATGGAAATATGCAAAGTATGTCAACTCACTAATTTGCCTCTCTATACGCTTTGCAATAATTCTAAATGCAAATGTGGACTTTGAAGTTTACAATTTATCACTTCCTGATTAAACGTTATTTTTATCGCTGGTATAATACCTACAGAGGTGTAGAACTCAATGTTGTCGTTGTTGTGGTTTTCAGTCCTGAGACTGGTTTGATGCAGCTCTCCATGCTACTCTATCCTGTGCAAGCTTCTTCATCTCCCAGTACGTACTGCAGCCTACATCCTTCTGAATCTGCTTAGTGTATTCATCTCTTCGTCTCCCTCTACGATTTTTACCCTCCACGCTGCTCTCCAATGCTAAATTTGTGATCCCCTGATGCCTCAGAACATCTCCTACCAACCAGTCCCTTCTTCTTGTCAAGTTGTGCCACAAACTCCACCCCATTTTGTTCAATACCTCCTCATTAGTAATGTGATTTACCCATCTAATCTTAAGAATTCTTCTGTAGCACCACATTTCCAAAGCTTCTACTCTCTTCTTGTCCAAACTATTTATAGTCCATGTTTCACTTCCATACATGACTACAGTCCATACAAACACTTCAGAAACGACTTCCTGACATTTAAATCTATACTTGATGGTCGCAAACTTTTCTTCTTCAGAAACGCTTTCCTTGCCATTGCCAATCTACATTTTATATCCTCTCTACTTCGACCATCATCAGTTATTTTGCTCCCCAAATAGCAAAACTCCTTTAAGTGTGTCATTTCCTAATCTAATTCCCTCAGCATCACCCCACTTTACTATTCGACTACGTTCCATTATCCTCGTTTTGCTTTTGTTGATTTCATCTTATACCCACCTTTCAAGACGCTGTCCATTCTGTTCAACTGCTCTTTTAAGTCCTTTGCTGCCTCTGACAGAATTACAATCTCATCGGCGAACTTCAAAGTTTTTATTTCTTCTCCATGGATTTTAATACCTACTCCGAATTTTTCTTTTGTGTCCTTTACTGCTTGCTCAATATACAGATTGAATAACATCGGGGAGAGGCTACAACCCTGTCTCACTCCCTTCCCAACCACTGCTTCCCTTTCATGTCCCTAGACTCTTATAACTGCCATCTGGTTTCTGTACAAATTGTAAATATCCTTTTGCTTCCTGTATTTTACCCCTGCCATCTTCAGAATTTGAAAGAGAGTATTCCAACCAACAGTCTCAAAAGCTTTCTCTAAGTCTACAAATGCTAGAAACGTAGGTTTGCCTTTCCTTAATCAAGCTTCTAAGATAAGTCGTAGGGTCAGTATTGCCTCACGTGTTCCAATATTTCTACGGAATCCAAACTGATCTTCCCAGAGGTCGGCTTCTACCGATTATTCCATTCGTCTGTAAAGAATTCGCGTTAGTATTTTTCAACTGCGACTTATTAAACTGATAGTTCGGTAATTTTCACATCTGTCAACACCTGCTTTCTTTGGGATTGGAACTGTTATATTCTTCTTGAAGGAATTTCGCCTGTCTCATACATGTTGCTCAGCAGATGGTAGAGTTTTGTCAGGACTGGCTCTCCCATGGTCGTCAGTAGTTCTAATGGAATGTTGTCTGCTCCCGGGGCCTTGTTTCGACACAGGTCTTTCAGTACTCTGTCAAACTCTTCTCGCAGTGTCGTATCTCCCATTTCATCTTCATCTACATCCTCTTCCATTTCCATAAAATTGTGCTCAAGTACATCACCCTTGTCGAAACTGTGTATATACTCCTTCCACCTTTCTGCTTTCCCTTCTTTGCTTAGAACTGGGTTTCGAACTGAGCTCTTGATATTCATAAAAGTGTTTCTCTTTTCTCCAAAGGTCTCTTTAATTTTCCTGTAGGCAGCATCTTCCTTACCCCTAGTGAGATAAGCCTCTACATCCCTGCTTAGCCATTTTGCACTTCCTGTCGATCTCATTTCTGAGACGTTTGTATTGCTTTATGCTTGCTTCATTTACTGCATTTTTGTATTTTCTCCTTTCATCAAGAACTGAATATGCTGTGTGATTTTAAAAATGAGGGGGAATCCATTTGCAGAAACCAGCCAATGATACTTTTAAGTACTTTGTTTACTATTTCTTCTACTGCTGTATGTATGCTTGCTTGATTAAAATATTGCAAGAAGAACTAATTCTCCTTGTTATATATTACGTAGGAGATCGTTTACATGTATGAGGAACAATAGTGGCCTTAAGAATAAGCCTTGGGAGTCAATACGTGATTTTTTCCCAGTCAGAATGATGTCACCAGACTACATTGTTGGAATTACTAAGTACAACTTTCCATATTTTTTGGTTAGTTATGATATTATCCATTGTTTGGTTATATCATAAATCCCATAAAACCTCAATTATTCTGGGAGACTATTGTCAAATGCCTTAGGTAGGTAGCAGAAAATACGAACCGGCACCGTTTTCTTATTCAGTACGTAAAAACAATGGTTAGTAAACATGTAAATGGCATTCTCAGTGGAACAACTTTTCTGAAATTCAAACTGTGATATCCTGAGAACATTATTCTTGCTCAGGTGAGATACTGCTCTAGAATACACCACCTTCCCAAATTTTGGAAAATCTGAGCAGTGCAATATATCGGTAGGTATTGATATCTTTCCATGACGTTTCTTATGGATGGCTTTGAGAATAGCATATTTCAATCTCTGTGGAAAAATGCCTTGAGTTATTGGTGTATTACATATTTCAGATAATAAAGGGCTTATTATATGGGGACAAATGTTGAAAGCGCTGTTAAAACCAGATGAGCCTTTGTTTTTGTGAGAATCTTAGTCTGATGGTGTTATCCATCTTTTCAATTTTGTGCTAATTTGTTCATCTGTACATAAGTACAACACGCAAAACGTATTGTGTTGTATTCCCCAAATACATATACTATCGAACATAATAAGATGAAATGAAGAGAACGCCTTGCCAACGAAATTAGTTGCTGTTATCAGGTGGCTTGGTCGTACTCGGTGGCTATACAGCAACGTCACAGAGCTAAATGGGCTTAGGCAGCATCTGCGGAAAATGACGGCAAAGCACGTTAGCAACAGTTTAACAGAATTTATTAAAAGGAATGTAACACATCGTAACTTTAGTATTAGGCTACAGTGTGACTGTAGTCTAAGGTTCGCTTGCACTTGTCTGCCTTTAAATCTGGTCCCGAATCCATTAAACGATAACTAGGGTCACTTGCAGAATGCCCAGCCGCTCCTCTTCCAGACATATTCCTCATGCTGTTGCTATTGTATTGACACTGTCGCTGACACTGACTGAGAGCAGCCACGTTTCCCCACTTACCTGCGTTTGGCAAATCGATGTTAACTTGGAAGCTACACTGAAGAGTCAAAGAAGCTGGGATAGCTGCCTAATATCGTGTAGCGCCGTGCGAGGGCGACAAAGTGCCGCAACACGACGTGGCATGCAATCGACTAAAGTCTGAAGTGCTGCGGGGGAACTGACGCCGTGAATCCTGCAGGGCTGTCCGTACATCCGTAAGATTACGAAGGGGTAGAGGTCTCTTCTGAACAGCACGTTGCAACGCATCCTAGCTATGCTCAATATTTTCATGTGTGGGGAGTCTGGTGGCCATCGGAAGTGTTTAAACTCAGAATAATGTTCCTGGAGCCACTGTGTACCAATTCGTGACGTGTGGGATGTGACATTGCCCTGCTCGAGTTGCGCTAGTCCGCAGGAATGCACACTTTACACGAATGGATGCAGGTGATCAGACAGGATGCTTACGTACGTGTCACCTGTCAGAGTCGTATCTAGACGTATCAGGGGTCCTATATCAGTCACACTGCACTCGACCCACACCATTACAGCTCCATCGGCTTCAACAGTCCCCTGTGACATGCAGGGTCCACGGATTCATGATGTTGTCCCCATAGCCATACAAGTCCATCCGCTCGATACTATTTAAAACGAGAGTTTTCCGACTAGGCAACGTGTTTTCAGTCACCAACAGTTCAGTATCGAAGTTGACGGTCCCAGGCGAGACGTACAGCTTTGTGTCATGCAGTCATCAAGGGTATACGAGTGAGTCTTCGTCTCCGAAAGCCCATGGCGATGATGTTTCGGTGAGTGGTTCGCACGCTGACACTTGCTGATGGCCCAGCGTTGACATCTGCAGCAATTTGCGGAAGGGTTGCGCTTCTGTCACGTTGTAAGTTTCTCTTCAACTCTCGTTGGTTCCGTTCTTGCATGATCTTTTTCCGGCCGCAGCGATGCCGGAGATTTGATGTTTTTCTGGATTCCTGATGTTCACGTTACACTCTTGAAATGGTTGTACGGGAAAATCCCCACTTCATCGCTACCTCGCAGATGCGGTGTCCCATCGCTCCTGCGCCGACTGTAACACGACGTTGAAACTCACTAAACTCTTGCTAATCTGCCATTGTGGCAGCAGTAACCGATCTAACAACAGCGCTAGACACGTGTTGCCTTATACAGGCGTTGCCGCCCTCAGCATCATATTCTGCCTGTTTACATTTCTCTGTATTTGAATTAGAGATGGGTAGTTCGCGAACGAACGGGTGCAAAGGAACGGTTCACCAAGCTAAACGAAAGGACCGAGGAACGAATTCCAAGGAAAGATCGGTTCATAGTTCGCTTCGGTCGTGGCGGTCTACTTATAGTTCCCGGGAACGAGGAACGATCGGTTAATAGTTCACTAGTTCACTTCGGTCGCGGCGGTCACTTGGGCAGTTCTCGTTCCAGCCTCGTTCGTGTGCTCGTCTCAGTCTCGGTCTCCCTCGGCCGCACTCGTCGTTCTTCGCCTGACCACCTGTCTCAGTTCCACTGCCGACTGCTCCTAGTTAGTTCAGCATCCAGTTTCTTTAGGAAGGCTGTAATTATTTTTAAGTTTGATTGTTTCCAATTTTCATTACCTGCTAGTTTAGTTTCTTTGAAAAAAAAAAGCGGGTTTTGGCTCAGTAGGAAACGCGTTGCGTCTCCATTTGAAAAGACATAGATTTCCGTAAAATCGTATTTACTTATAATCTCAAAAACATTTGTTCAGAAGGAGCTTTGAAACCAAAAACTTTACTACTGCGAACTTCATTACTATTATTATTATTATTATTTCTGCATAACTTTAATAATGCAATATAAAAACCTAGTTTTTACTACGCGTGTGACGCAAGTATCAGAAAACCACATTTTATTTTATGCTTGGATAAAGTCTCTACTTCGCCTACGAACTCAGAGACAACGTGAAGTATATATAGGGTGTAAACGATTATTGTTTACAACGTAGCATAGCTATGTAGTGGAAGTCGAAACGAAGAATTTTATACAAGACACTTGTGCTCTATTAAGTTGGGAAACAGCCACCAACAGGTTTACAGGACTACCTGAGCTACAGCTGATGCGCGTCGCGTGAGATTTTCGTGTTCTCTTCTCCAGCTTTCTACACATTGTCATCGATTGTTTCGCCATTGTTGCTTGCATTAGCTTGTCATTTCTTCACTGCCTAATTATTACATGTTTGTCTGTTTGTTGTATCTGCTCGTAAAGGGCAACACATCGTCCGTAATTGGCGAGCAGTCTGTACTCGGGGCCGGTTTTCCTTGCGCCACCCTATATTATGAGAATTTCCCTGCAATCAGCCACACAAGACTACAGTTGGCTAAACGAGAGGTTCTGCAGAAACAAAGAAATTCTAAAAGTGTGTAAGAATTCTGTAATGAATAAAAATTCTATACTCCAGGGGGGGGGGGAGGCAAGTGCCCCCTCTTGGTGCCCTCCATCCTTCAGTCACCTACACTACTAGTTTTCAGTTTTTCATAAGAACCATAAACCAAGCACAGATGGACGGTGAACGAGTAAAAACGAACGGTTCTCCAAAAAAGAACGATCAGCAGTGAACTAGTTCCCAAGGAACGAGTTTGCCCGTCTCTAATTTGAATACGCATGCATATACAAGTTTCTTTGGCGTTTCCCGTACTGCAGTGAACGACCGTCGCCGGTAGCAAGAGGAGAACCGCACCGGAAATGACCGCGGAGAACACCTCGGGCGTTGGCGCGCCAGGTACATACAGTCTGCGGCTGCATTTAACGACGCAGGATCGGAACCATTCACCCCAGGGGCAGGCGTCCCACAAGGAGCTATACTACCCCAAGAGACGCCATATGCGGACGCCGCCGCCTGCTGGTGCACAGGCCTCCGGACACACACCATACGACGAAAAGCCGCAAGATACTTGACCAAACTCGAAGACTGGATGACAAAATGGAGGGCAAGACGAAACCCCACAAAAACACAAACAGTGCTATTCTAGCACCGAAACCTGACTCGAAAACGACGACAAAAACGCACCGACATCACCTTCAGACTCTGGAACCAACCCCTACAACTCTCAGACTTCGCAAGATATCTCGGGGATTTCCTTGACTAACACCTAAGCTATAAGACTCATCTTTAGCACCTACTAAACAAAACAAGACGAAGACAAAACCTCATCAGACAAGTCCAAGGCCGACTGTACGGATATTCCACCAGGACAGCCATACACAAGTACGAAACATACATCAGACCTACTTTCGAATACGCTTCAGCGCCACTAGGCGGTATACCGAAGACTGTAGAAAAAAAAAGAAAAACTATACGCAACAGAGCGACGACTATTGCGCAGCATCGCAAAACTACCACCTCGCACCCCAAACAACGAAGTATACCAGATCACAGACACGACGCCACTCCAGACAAGGCTCGCCAAACTCGGAGTAAGATATGGATCCCGTATCCTCCACAAAAGAGCAGACATGGAAGACATACTGACAAACAAACCACCGACACGACCACCAAAATTCAAATACATCTATCCAGCGCGTACAGTAGTTCAAAACACCTCCAAATATTCCCCGACCTAGCACCAACAATGACACAACTGACTCATCCTGAAACAAGCCCACCTCACCTAGACGAAAGACCATAACAAAAGCTCCTGAGATGAAGTATAACGCACCAAAACCCGTATCCAAAACACCGCAACGGCTCCACACCGCACACAACACACAAGTATCACACAGAAAAACACAACATCAACACACATAAAACATGACAAAAGAGAACAAAAACAATCATAGACTAAGGAAAATATTGTAATACCCAACTCTGAGTACTGTAGTAACAGGAAAGGAGAACCTGTAACCTAGAAGTAAGCGAAAACATAAAAGTACGAACACCACAACAGATAACACTCCTGCACAAGACAGCAGGAAAAAAAAGTATACCGTTACTCAGTGATACATCATTTATCTATTTTTACTTATATTTCAATTATTTTAATTTATAATGTTACCAATCACTTATTTATATATTAATGAACCAAAAAGTATTATATATAGTATGTATTCAAAAATATAAGTTATGTACAATAAATAAAATATAGATGTATAGATGTAAACCTCTGGCTGATGAAGGGCACTGAGATAAACCTTAAAACAGCCCGCCTTCTCCCTTCAGGAGAAGAAATGAAACGTGCTATATATATATATATATATATATATATATATATATATATATATATATATATATATGAGAGAGCTCGGCTCCAGTTCACCACCGGCAATGGAGGGTGAAGCTTTGACAATGCCACCCACTCATGCTGGCGAAACATCAGTAAAATCATCAGACCGACGTCGTCCGAAAACCCGAAACAGAAGCAAATAGGCAGTTTGTCAACAAGTGGCCACGAAAGCCTTAACAATTTTGTAATATGGAATCTGCCTGTTGCCCTTCACCATAGTTCTCAGAATATCATGTGAGACAAGGGCAAGATGAGTTCCGCACGAGCGGTGTTTTATGAAACCATAGTGAGTCGTGGACGTAAGCTACTCTGTCTCAAGAAGTTTATTATATTCGAACTGAGAATATGTTCAAGGATTCTGTTGTAAACAGAAGTTAGGGATACTTGTCTGGAATTTTGCGAGTCCGTTATTTTATCCTTCTTATATACTGGAGTCACTTGCGCTCTTTTCCAGTCGCTTGGGACTTTGTGCTTAGTCAGAGATTCACAATAAATGCAATCTAGGGAGGAGAAAATGACGTACTCTTTGTAAAATCGAGCTGGTTGTCCATCCAGAGCTGGTGATTTGCTTTCAGATCTCTCAGCGCTAGTGACGCCGTCTGCAGAGCCATTTGGCCGAGTAGTGGCGGCCCCAATCCACGACAACTGCAAACGGCCGGGACAGGGGTGTGAGCACCAGGTGTCCCTCCTTATCCGCATCCAGTGACCGCCCATCGGTTAGGATGAGACGGCGGTCGGTCGGTCCGTTGGGCCTGTTCGGACAGAGAGTATTCTCCGATGTGAAGGTTGAACAATAAAAGGATAACACTGCACACCTGCCTCACACACTCTTTAATCCGAGTAATTCTCTACTGGCCTCACCAAATTCGCAGAACAACTTATTTTTACATTCGCAGAAGAACTCATCTCTCTATTTTTTCATTTTTTTCTTTTTTTTGCATTGTAAACCCATGAAGTAGGATCGCGCAAGAAATCCTTTTTATTTGGATGGATTCCTAGATTCTGCTGGCAGCGTAGCCATATTCAGATCGTAAAACTTCTTCTTCTTCTTTATCGTCGCCTGGTCCCACGTCACGTAGGGTCGACGTGGCTCTTCTGGACCCTTCTCCTCCATAGTTCTCTATCCATTGCCTCTTCCTTCTTCCATCCTTTCTCCCTTATGTCCCCGGGTATCTTATCCTTCCACCTCATCTTCGGTCTTCCTCTCCTCCTCGCTCCTTCAATCTTTTCAACTCTGTTTCCGATTACTCATCCCCTTTTCTCTGTAAGTGTCCGTACCACCTTAGACTGCTCTCTTGTACCTTTTTTCCCATGGGTCCCACTTTCACAGCTCCTCCATCAAAATTCATTTCTAATCCTGTCCTTCCTTGTTATCCCACACATCCACGTCAGCATCGTCATTTCCGCCACTTCCCTCTCCAGGGGCTACTGTGATTGGCCATGTCTCTGCCCCGTATATCATAGCAGGCCTTACCACCGACTTGTACACTTTCCCTTTCAACCCAATGCTCACCTTCTTGTCACACAACACACCACTCATTTTCCTCCAGTTGTTCCAGCCACAATTTATTCGATGTAGTATCTCGATTTCCAGTCCTCCGTCCCTCTGTTTGTACGATACCAGGTATTTAAATTTGCGGACCGATTTCAGCTCATCATCCTGGATCTTGCAAGACCTGATCTACATATCCTTCAGTAGATGTTCAGATCGTATAACATTAATGATTATTATTATTAGTGCCATTACAGCTTCGCACATCGTTAAAATCTCAACAACCATACATGGCATTGTTAAAACAGCTCTTCATCGTTCGTGGCAATTGCAATTAAACGGTGGTCGTAAAAAACGGCGTTATGCCGTTAAAGCCAAGTAAGTGACACAGTTAGTTTTTATGTTATGTCTTAACAGAGATCACCATATGTTGCTGTAATATGGTACATGTGAACGGTATGGGATTGATTCTGTTTCACTTCAGTACCGGCTACACACGTGTGCACCACGCATATGGTGAATGCTGCGTTTCTTGGACGTTGTAATGGGCATCAACTGCCATACTACTCACATGTACGACGTAACAGCATCATAGATAAGGTGATCTCTGTTAAGAGGTTAGGTTGTTTTGGGGAAGGAGACCAGACAGCGAGGTCATCGGTCTCATCGGATTATTAAGGACGGGGAAGGAAGTCGGCCATGTTCTTTCAAAGGAACCTTTCCGGCACTTGCCTGGAGCGACTTAGGGAAATGACGGAAAACCAGATCAGGATGGCCGGACGCGGGATTGAACCATCGTCCTCCCGAATGTGAGTCCAGTGTGCTAGCCACTGCGCCACCTCGCGCGGTTCTCTATTAAGAGATAATGTAAAAAGTAATTGTGTCAGTTACTAGGTTGTAATGGCACAGCACCATTTTTATGACCATTCAATTACACTGGCCACGAACGACGAAAACCGGTTTTTAACTACGCCCTGTGTGAGTGTAGTTATTTTAAGAAATATCTCAACAATTTGTAAATGCGTAATGCCACGGACACTAATTTAAGAAATTTTTAGGATACGAAGATAGCTGGATTGTCAACAGGAACTGTTCTAGGCGCTACAGTCCGGAACCGCGCGACCGCTATGGTCGCAGATTCGAATCCTGCCTCGGTCATGGATGTGTGTGATGTCCTTAGGTTAGTTAGGTTTAAGTAGTTCTAAGTTCTAGGAGACTGATGACCTCAAAAATTTAAGTCCCATAGTGCTCAGAGCATTTTTGTTAACAGGAACTAGAAATCGGACCAGATAAAGGAGATTTCATGTACGATCTCGTCTTCATGGGTTTTCAATCCGTAACGTAAATAAAAAATTTACAATGGATTGCCTATCACCTGGCTGACAATGTCAAAAAACTTGATAAACCAATCATCTGCATGTCTGCGCTCGAGGTCTGCTCACACTAATTTCGTTTTGGAATCAGATCTCCTGTTACTTCCTTGAAAGGCCGTCTCCCTGACATACGCTTACCTTACGAGACTCTCTGCATAACAGGTGTTCTTTTCGCGCCGAGCCTCTGACGCGCTAAGTGCAGGTTCATGGAGAACAATACCGGCCCCAGAAATATGCCGGCTCATTAACTCGAGACCGTCCTACGACGGCCGCACAGGGGCGCTCGCCATCCTCCCACACCTCATTACTTCCTCAAAGGACGGCCAGCAGGCCACAGAGAGACCTAACGAGCTTCCTCTCATCGCTCATTACCACCTCTGCCTCCCCGGCCTAGCCAGCCCACTTTTGAGGAACTTCATATTTTCTCCCTTTTTTTTGTCCTGCGAGGGGCGTTCAATTTTTTCATCGGCCAGTTTCGGTTTAAAAATGCTGAATTTGCTGTGGGATTTCATGCAATGTTCCCGCATCAGCCGCTACAGTTTCATGAAGCTACGATAGGTGGCGTCATTAAACTGAAGCGCCAAGGAAGCTGGTATAGGCAATTTGATGTTGTTGTTGTTGTTGTGGTCTTCAGTCCCGAGACTGGTTTGATGCAGCTCTCCATGCTACCCTATCCTGTGCAAGCTTCTTCATCTCTCAGAACTTACTGCAACCTACACCCTTCTGAATCTGATTAGTGTATTCATCTCTTGGTCTCCCTCTACGATTTTTACCCTCCACGCTGCCCTCCAATACTAAATTGGTGATCCCTTCATGCCTTAGAACATGTCCTACATGTCCCTTCTTCTTGTTAAGTTGTGCCACAAACTCCTCTTCTCCCCAATTCTATTCAGTACTTCCTCATTAGTTATGTGATCTACCCATCTAATCTTCAGCATTCTTCTGTAGCACCACATTTCAAAAGCTTCTATTCTCTTCTTGTCCAAACTATTTATTGTCCACGTTTCACTTCCATACATGGCTACACTCCATACAAATACTTTCAGAAAAGTCTTCCTGAAACTTAAATCTATACTCGATGTTAACAAATTTCTCTTCTTCAGAAACGCTTTCCTTGCCATTGCCAGTCTACAGATTATGTCCTCTCTACATCGACCATCATCAGTTATTTTGCTCCCCAAGTAGGAAAACTCCTTTACTACTTTAAGTATCTCATTTCCTAATGTAACTCCCTCAGCATTACCTGACATAATTCGACTACTTTCCATTATCCTTGTTTTGCTTCTGTTGATGTGCATCTTATATCCTCTTTTCAAGACACTGTCCATTCCGTTCAACTGCTCTTCCTAGTCCTTTGCTGTCTCTGATAGAATTACAATGTCATCGGCGAACACGTATTGAAATACAGAGGTATGTAAACAGGCAGAAGAGCCACTGTGGTCGGCAACGCCTATATAAGGCAACAAGAGTCTGGCGCAGTTGTTAGATGGCTTACTGCTGCTACAATGGCAGATTATCAGTATCTGCGTGGGTTTGAACGTGGAGTTACAGTAAGCGCACGAACGATGGAATACAGCCTCTCCAAGGTAGCGATGAAATGGGGATTTTCCCGCACGACCATTTCATGAATGTACCGTGAATATCAGGAATCCGGTAAAACATCAAATCTCCGACATCGCTGCGGCTGGAAAAAGGTCCTGGAAGAACAGGACCAACGACGACTGAAGAGAATCCTTCAACGTGACAGAAGTGCAACCCTTTCGCATATTGCTACAGATTTCAGTGCTGGGCCATCAACAAGAGTCAGCGTGCGAACCATTCAATGAAACATTACCGATATGGACTTTCGGAGCCGAAAGCCCACTCGTCTACCCTTGATGACTGCACGACAGAACGCTTTTCGCCTCACCTGGGCCCGCCAACATCGACATTGGACTATTGACGGTTGGAAAAAGTTTGCCTGGTCGGACGAGTCTCGTTTTATATTGTATTGAGCAGATGGACGTTGTAATGCGCCGTGCAGATTAGATTAACACCTCCTGTCACAGCGGACACATTAGAAAAAAATCCAGCTTTTCGATCCTGGTATAACCAGTCCCGCTGGCAACGAACAATGGATGGCACACCGCGCTACAGATGATGGAACTTGTCGAAGATCAGTCAAGATTTGTCAGACAAGCCACTTTTATAATATCCTGGACAAAAGTGAACTGTGGTTATTTCGTTTACAACGAAGAATTCACTAACGACGTTACTAATGACTGATCTCCGAAGGAAGACTGCCGCTGACAGACACAATATGAAACTGAACCTTGACACAATACTAATTTCGGGCTATATGGCCGAATTTTGATACCGTAGTTGAAAAAGTTTCAGACTAACGCATATTTAAGAAGAATTTCTGGGTTCCTACAATAACCGATACCTATGGTACTAGTTTTGCAGGCTTTAAATAAATACAACAACGTTTAAACCTGAGTATTCTCTCCTCTAGCATGCAACTTCTCATAGTCCAGAAAATAATAACTCACATAGACACCACGAATAAATGTCACTCTATGACTATTATGATGGAACTCTAATAGCGATAGACTGATATGAAATTAACCAACAGCTCTTTTCATTTTAAAAAAATCCGTCAACTCTGTCACAACGATATAATGTATAGTCAATATTAGCAACTGCGTTAATTAATATTCTGTTATCTAGCACTGCTGACCTTTAGTGTGACCAATACCACTAACAAACGTTTACTACTGCTGATAACAAAATCCAACTCTCACTGTGGCCGATTCCACTGCAATGCTGTCGTTTGTTTAAACTTATGTGTAGGATATGCACACTCTGAGACTGGTTTGATGCAGCTTTCCATGCTACTCTATCCTGTGCAAGCTTCTTCATCTCCCAGTACTTACTGCAACCTACATCCTTCTGAATCTGCTTAATGTATTCATCTCTTGGTCTCCCTCTATGATTTTTACGCTCCACGCTGCCCTCCAATGCTAAATTTGTGATCCCTTGATGCCTCAGAACATGTGCTACCAACCGGTCCCTTGTGACTACAGAAAATTTTAATTTTTGTTCTTGCTTTTGTGACCATAATGAGAGTCCAGGCTCCATAGGCAAACTGCCAGCCGACATTAAGAAATAGTCCACCAGCGTTTAGGAACAAGATAAGCGGCGAAGGCTGCCAAGTATGGCTTGTTGATCAAATAACTTAGTGTTCGACTTCCTGCCAGAGGAAGCAACATGATGCAATGGAAGACGCAAACACCAGGACGATAATACAACAAGAGAAAGTGTCAGTCAGGTGCGAAAAAGACTCGTGTGGAACCAAATTAAGTTGTGTGCAGCTGGAAACGAAAGTGTCGTGTGGAACTGAAGGCATTCTTGCGCAACCTGACCAATTAAAAACGAGAATGTCGTGTGGAACCATAGGCATTCTTGCACAGGCCGATCACTTGGAAATGAAAGAGTCGTATGAAACAAATTAACTCGCGTGCACCCAAGTACATGAGAAACGAAATAAAAGGCCAGGCAGCGGAATAGCTAGAAGCAGAGATTCAGGTACAGATTCAGAGCCAGTGAAGGCAGTTTGGAGATTCCGCAGTGAGACGCCAGTGGGGCCGATACAGCTGATAAAGACTTCAACTACGAGAAGACGGTGACAGACTCTGGTGGACACTCAGGAACTGCACGTCAAGTAGGACTTTTAGTTTCATTGGAATAGTGTTGAATAGAGGCTGTCAGTTTTTGTCTCAATTACTTAGAGAGACTTCAGTGCTAACCAAGAACAAGTGATTGCTTTGTGCTTTTCTCTTATATGTACCGGCAATTAGCTTTGAAGTAGCAAGTCCCAATAAATAGACTGAATCTTACTTGGGGGTTTATTGTCCAACACCTCACATAAATTTTTGGACAGTTCACTGGCAGCAACGGTAGCCGACATTTTCGACAATAATGAAGAAGTTATGTTTTTGAAAGATCATCCGTGCATACGCCAGAAAATTATAAGCGATACGTTGATGACATTCTAATATTATTTGACGGTACAATAGAGGAGATAAATAATTTGACGGAAATGTTGAACATCATACACCGAAAACTTACTTTCACGATTGAACATGAACAATATAAATCTGTAAATTATTTCGACCTAACTATTTTTAACGATAATGGACACCACAACTTTAGCATCTACCGGAAACCTACCACTACAGATACCATTATCCCTGCAAAGTCATGCCACCCAAATAGATATAAAAAAGCTTTCTTCTTCACAATGATACGTAGGTTGCAAAGAATACCACTAATATCAGAGCAGAGACAGAAGGAGATTAACATATTAAAGAAATTGCGATATCTAATGGATATAACATAAATATAGTAGAGACGATACAACAGGAAATACACGTCAGACAGCTGAAAATACCCGAAAAGAGAACTTTGGCGTAGCTGCTGTACATGGGGCCTATATCAGATAAGATAAATAAACTGTTCAAGAACTCGGACGTTACGATTGCTTTCTCTACAAATGCCGCAGCTAATAGTCTTAGGCATAGTATAGGAGATGGTAAAAACAAGATGCTTGCTAAATCAGGAACTTATAAATGGACTTGTAGAGATTGTAGCAAAATTTAAATCGGGCAAACAGGGAGAAGCTTTAATACATGATTTAAAGAACATACTACTGGAACAGCACGAAATAAATCACTCTTCGGACAGCATTTAGATATGGAAAAACATGCAGAAATCAATATAAGGGAAAATCTGAAGATACTGCATGTAACCCAAAAACGACCTATAATGGATATTCTAGAGAGCCTGGAAACTTTTATACATAATAAACGGAATCCGGCAGCGATACAGAATGAACAAATAGAGAGTCACGATAAAAATTTTTTTCGAGCTATTCGAAAATGTTATTGTACGCAATGATGCTACTTTTCCTTTTATTATTTTAATACTTTAATTCCTATAACGAGTACTACAAACGTGTCGTAAACTTTTATCCTATCTTTAGATTTTTTTAGGTTATTCTTAATTGTCGATATTCCACAACCTCAAATACGTGACAACTTCTCTGTGGACGAAGAGCCATGACATACTACTACCACGGCAAGGGACGCCGTGGCCAGGGCGAAGGTAACACCAGCTGCCAGCTACCATGAGGACGGCGCCCTCGCTACACAGACCAGAGGGCGCCCGATATACGCCGTGTAATCGATGGCAACGCCGTCCTCACCACGAGGGCGCCGTAGTCCTTCCATATTAACCGTATTAGTAAATCGACTCAAATGTCTTCTTCGTAAATGTACGAATAGATATTCTGTAATACTAGACGACGCCAGTTTTTGTGTCACAGATTGTTTTACTTTATATTATGACACATAATGTAATATACTTTTACGAATTTTACGAGTTGACTACGGAACATTTGTCATTATTTTATAATTAACGCTATGTTGTAACTCATTTTAAATGGAATGGTTCCGTTTTCTGTTATTTACTGTCACTTACATTTATGTTAAAGCAAGGTGACTAGTAATTACATATAATAAATTGTATTAAATGCCGTTGATCGCTGCTGGAGGTGTTGCTGTCCATTCACGTGATCTTAGTTCGCTATTTAATCCCATACAAAGGGTTAGTCTCGCATAGTTTCCTGCCATTATGTAGACAGGAGTGACACCGCCAGTAGTCAGTCGACCAATGGGTAATATATTTTAAATTTACGTAATTGTAGCTGTTGTATAATAGAGCCTTTCTGACGAATATCTGTAATTTCACAGTGTAAACGCCCATAAGACGACGCCTGCGTTGGGTTGAAACCCAATAATAATAAATGCGATTCAGAATGTTTTTGAATTGTTGACCTCACATAAGTATACGTGAGAATAAACTTGATAGAAAGTAACCAATCTTTTCTGCCTATTGCAATTCTGTACCCTATTTTCAGGAAACTTATTTGCTTCAAACCGAGGAGACTTTCTCGCTCCCATCTCCGACATAACGGCTGACTCCAGTTTGTAACCAACCCACTGACGTCAACGTCCGCATTGCGCTGCGCAGTTCGCACTTGCTTCATTCCGGTGCAGTGAGGCTCTGCCTGGACCCGACAAATTGTGGGGCGGCGAAGAAGTTGTCGAATGAGTTGTTTGAATGTTCATTTCACGTAACAGACTATTGCCGATGCAACATATGTGGGACGGTGAAGAAGTCGTTGTTTAATGTTGAATGAAAGTTGAACATTGCCACCTTAAATCACGCGAGCCTGGCAACTAATTTGGTGGCCAGTCAGAAAGCGAAGGGAAACTTACTGACCTTAGTTCCCAGTCTGCACGGCCACATTCCTGTACAGCCCAGCTAAACGAAAAATATCCATAGTTCTTCACGGGATTAGGGCTGCTTCAATAAAATTTTAAAGTTCCAAACAAGATTTTATTATCTTAAAGGCTCACACAAATTACCCGAAACTTCTGAAAATGCTAAAGACATTAAATATTGTTAATTCAGCCAATCATTTAATAGTTCAGAGGCGACTTCTACAGCAAGTCCCTCCCGAATAGTTCATTACTCTAACTAACGGTGCTCTATTAATAGTTCGCAATAACGTTAAAAAAAAAAAGATTAATGCTCGCCTTAAAAGTGGAGTTAGTCACCACTTGCCACGCGGAATTATACTTCACACGGACGGCACAATAACAGTTTGTTACCGAAGTCTAAACGATCCAGGACGGTGTACAGTCCTCGCGATTTTCAATGTCCGTTTACATTGCTAAGTACGCGCATGTCACAGCCCGCTATGACGTAACCCGAGGCGAGGCGCGATCGGACGTTAAGCTCGCGTGGACTAGGCGTTGGTCTAATGCGGAGTGAGCTTCCTACTGCCTCTGCCGCTCTTTTTATATAGCTCCGGCGCGTACCGCCAAGAGAGCATCTGTTCTTTCCGTTCCTATGCAGATGCCTGTGCCTCCAAATGATCGCTATCTCAGGCACATAATCTTAAATATCACATTTAATAATAGCTTTACAAACTTCTCAATTTTTGTATACATACATCTGAGCAGTACAGAAGCACGTAGAAAATCTCAGCCCGCTAAAATTAAAACTTTACTCTCTAGAATTTTTACAATGGAACTAACGGTAGATTGTTACCTCTGAACCATAGCTTTATCAAGACTTGTATCAGCTGTTAATTATGCTACAAGACTAAAACTTGGTGTAGCTTTGTTAATTGTCCTATCTGATCATTGGTCTTAAAGAATTTGTTTTATCATTAAAATTTAAAGTACTTAATCTATAATGCTTATGTACATTTTACTCACAAAAGTAGTTTTTACTAAATTACTAAAAAACTAGAAGAGGTAACTGATTGTGGTATTTCCATTATTATTATTAGGGTGAACTGAAGCATCCTACCAATTTTCAATATTGTAGCTCTATTATTTCGCGCCTCTGATTTTTCCGAAAAACGCGGATTCTGGAGTCAATTTTAGTTTTATGGTTTTGGAAACCAGCACCACTCATTAATGACTTCTTACTGCACCTTCTCACCAAATTTTGGCTTCCTAGCGTCATTATTTAGCGCCTCCTATTTTTCTTTCAAAACGTGAATTTTACGTAAACTACTAATTTTATAACATTAAGATTTGTTACCTGAAACATTATTACATAGAACTATACTTTAACAAAGTTTTACACACAAATCTTAATTTTTACTTTTATGTTAAATGTGGTGCAATACTATATGCAGGCGCGTTACGATGACGTGACGCTACTAGCAGTGAACTAGGGTAAGTCCCGTGCACTCGCTCGCCTCTGTATCTTATACATGATACAGCGCTTGCTTTGCTTCATCACCCCCTTTTTTAATTTTCGTGAAAATCTATTTTTGAACAAAATTAAATTTCTAAAAGAACAAACAAGCGATGGATTACTTTAGTATACCTCTTTCAACTTAAGTTGCTTCTTCTTAGGAAATTCCTTATTACTACATACACAAAATAACCATACTCATATACACATAGAAAACCTAGTACAGAAGACATTCACAAATTATTTACATACATTTACATGGAAATATAAATTTTTAATGGTTACAAAATAGTTATTTTTTTTTTTTAAATCAGTCTCTTCCTGAAAAAGAAAATACACACGACTTTTATCACTGCAACGCACTCACATTTTTCTTTTACTATAATACTCGGCACTGTGGTGGGTGTCCTATTGTAACACTCATTTAATTTCACTGATTGACAAAATTGTGGGAGGAAATTGTATTCACTGTGGTTTGCGTCTCTACTTCCAATCTCCCTACCGCTTGTTGTCAGTCATTCATGCAGCCTGCATGTCCCTGAGAAACAGACAATACAGTCTAAGTTTCTGTTTTCAACTTATATCTAAGGTAGGACAAAGTACATTTTATAGTTTATATTCTGCCACTATTTTACTAATTGTGAAGTTGTCAGAAAGACATTTAGCACTAAGTCGTATCTGATACAATAGCTCCTACTTTCTTCTTTCATAAATAATCTTTTAGGTTCATAAATAGTGAAAATTCTTTTAGCAAATTAATATATTAAGATCTTGCTTCAACTTAGAAAATTGAGTAACCTTTTAGTTTTAATGTACTCTGGCTTAATTATCGTATGGATTAGTTCATCAAAGAAGTCATTTGCTGACCAGCACTTTGCTTTATTGTATGAATTACTAAAGAAATTAGTTATTTTCAGTATACCGATTCCAAATTTCTACATTTTCCAATATTTGTGTTTTTCTGTTGTCTGTTTAACTATTTATTTGCCTCAAGCAAGATTTAGCGTTTTTCACCATTTCACGAGACGTGAGGGAATTATTCTTTAATCCTACATCATTTACTTCAATTTACTTACTTCACTTCTTCACCTCATTCATTTTCTCCCTTTTCTTCCAGATTCAAAATACTTCATTTCTCCACTTCTTTCTCCCTTTTCCTTTTGTCAGCCTATTGACGTCCTGTTTCTATATATTTGGTGCGATCCTCACACCACTTCCACACATCTCCATTTATTTAATTCTAAAACGCCATTGCTTGCCTCTATGAGCATTACCTTCTTACGCTGTTTTCCTTCAGACAACCTTATTTCTAGCAACATACTACCTTCTGCATAATCTCATGGATTATTCATTTTCATACCGTACTTCGTATACTGCAAAGTGTCTCTCTTAGTTGTAGTTTCTAACCCTTTACAATTACATGAAGTATTTTAATTTATTTATTTTAGCCATGTTTGCCTCTTATTGGTACTTAGACTTTTGTTTTGCCATTCACTAGGTAGATCCTTACTAAGAATACTTAAAACCTAATAGCATATATACAACATGAAGACATATGTGATTCTTACCTGTTATGATAGACCAGAAGAAGGGAATGAAACTTGAAAAGGAAATAAAGTTTCACCCAGCTGGGACTGCACGGTACGCCAAACCGTGTATCCGCCAAAGAGTGGCAGACTCCCTACAGTAATTAATTACTGTTAATTTTAAATTCCTTTAGATCCACAATATTTCTTAGACCTAGTTCTCTCTTACTCTTTGGATATTCCAAACGATAGGCATTTGCATGAGGTTTACTTACTATTCTAAATGGTCCATGATATACATGCATAAACTTTTTAGTTTCTGCAGAAATTTTCTTTGATTTTTCTTTTGTTTTGACCAGCACTAGCTCACCAATTTTAAAACTAGTGGGGGAAGCCCTTGCATCATGTATTGGATAAGGCTTCTTAAAAAATACCTTCCCAGGCTTGATATTCAAATGGCATTCATAACCTTTAACTTCACCAGGTGCGTTTGAGAATACATTACTATGCTTAGTTAACACACTCTTTAACTCTGATCTTTGTTCGTCAGCAATTTGCTTTGTTGATTGTACCTTTTCCTCTATTTCCTTTAGGATGTGTCTCTCTTCAACCTTAGCACTTTCCTCATTCTCACTGAAAACCAAATTTTCCTGCAAGTATCCTTTATTCTTTATTACTCTAATAGGCAGTTCCCAAGTTTCATTACTACCGCCTATATGACTTCCTATAAAAGACTCTCTTATCACTTTAGAGTCAGGTAAAGTTAAAATTAAGTTGTTCTGATCAAAATTGATCTTTCCCTGGTACTTTGATAAGAAATCAGTACCAATCAACATATCAACACTTAAGCCTAGCACAATCAAACAAGGATGATCTATTACTACGTCATTTATACCAATGGGTATCAAAGCTTCGTGTTGAACTGGTCTAGAGACTTTTCCAGTAGCACCTATAATCTTTAAGCCACTTACTTTCATAACTGTTAACTTCTCTTTATTGGGTATGGTGTCAAAAAATGTTTGTGATAAAGCACTTGCTTCACTGCCACTGTCAAGCAGACAACGCACAGTGACTCCTGATATGTTTACTTTGATAACAGGGTGAGTTATTTTACATTGAACAGGTTGCTCACACACCTCGTCTAATAAATCTCGTTCTATGTTCTTCCAGCTAAAGTAATTCTGATCAGTTGCAATTACATTTACATTTACATCCTGGGGCTCATCATGCTCTATAATCTTAGCTGCTTTCTCTAATCTGTCCACTAACTTTAAATCGAAGCATCTGACGACTTTTTCTACTTTTGTTTGCTGCACATCAGCCAAACTATCCTCTACCTCTGAGCAACTGCGTCCCTGCGCAATATTGCTGTTCATAAGAATGTCGTCACCTTCAACCATTTGTGGCACGTTTACACAGCTACTAGATTCTTTCACCTCGTTACTATTTCTACCCCCTTCATTCATCATTTCCTCCTCTCTAAAGTTTTGCAGTACTGATTCTACTTCTGCTACTTCTACTTCAGCTTTTAGATTGCCATTTTCATCGAAGATGTAAGCTTTTACTTCATCATTATTCCCATCAGACTCAAATCCATTATCTATTTCTTCCCCATTATCTACCTTGAGTTCCTGTTCTTCCTTGACCCATTTTTCTAGTGTATCCAAAATACTATCCACTATTTTGTGAGAGTGGCTTAACACATCACTGGTATTATCTGTATTTATTTCGTCATCCATGTTGTCTGTCTGTGTATGTTGGCTGATTGTCTGTGTTTCCGTTACTGGCTGTGTTACTGTTACCGCCTGGTGAGCGCCAGTTTCCTCATAGACGGGATTTAGTTTCCCACACGCGGCCTGTTGTGTTCATCTGTGACACCACTAGATATAGTAGCATCATGACTCCCTTCTTGTCTTAATGGCATAATATTTACTTCTCCACTTTCGTCATAGTAGTTGTTACGAAAGCGTGGTGAGTATCTACCCCCTCTTCCTCTGCCACGGCTTTGGTTTCGATAGTTTGTTTTGGTGTGCCTAACTTCCATATTTCTAACGTTCACGTTTCCATTATTTTGTACGTGATTGTTAGAAGATTTGTTATTCTGCTGCACCTGCTCCTCAGCAGCAGCTACTCTTTCCACTCTTTCCAGATATTCAATAAATTTGTCTATATTATCTCTAGGGGCGGAAATGATCCTTTTCTGCCAGTACCACGGCAGCTTACCTTCTAAACCCATAATGATCATATCTGGCTTCATCTTTTCTGTCAAATGTGACAGTCTTGAAACCCACTTCCTAGCGAAATCCTTTACTGATTCACGCCCTGGGAAAAACTTCTTACCACTCCAGAATTCCCTTAACACATCATTTTGTTTGTTATGTGACCAGTATTCGTTGAGAAATGCAGACTTAAATTCAGATAAAGTTTTACATTTGATCATTACATCCGCTGACCATCGCAAAGCATCACCTGACAAATGACTTCTTATAAATGAAATTTTTTCTCTTTCTGACCAAGTGTTGGGGAGAACATCCTCAAAGTCATTCCAAAATTCAAGAGGGTGAATGTACTTATCAGGATCAAAGCGCAAAAACTGTCGACACCCTATAAAAGCGGCGTCAACTGAAGTCACATGCTGTACAGTAGAATGACTAGAATTAACAGAGGTTACTCTATTTTCTAGGTTAGCAATGTTAGTATTTAATTCCTCTACTTGTGACTCTACTGCTTCTATCCTGGCAGAACATCTTTGTTCCACTGCACCACGAATTTCGGTACAGGTTTCTTTTACTTTCTCAATGTTTTTCTGACAAGTATCTACTTTAATTTGTACCTCTTTAACTTTGTCAGAGCAAAGTTTGGACTCGTTGCTCAATCTTTCGGACAACCTCACTTCCAAAAGTTCATCTGCCTCTTGATAATTTTTTTGAATTTGATCTATTTCACATTTGAAAGTACTATGCATTTTAGTTAACTGTTGCCCTACTTTTACTTGAATGTCATGATGAATAGCATCTATCTTATAATTCAAACTATTCCATTTTGATTGCAGTTCTTCTTTTAGTTCTTTATTACTATCCTCAATTTTTGCCTCAATTTTATTCTCCAACTCTTTATTACTATTTTCAATTTTAGCCTCAATTTTATTTTGGTTTGATTCGAGTTTGGCAAACAGTATTTGCATCCAATCCGGAGCTTCTACCTTGATACTTTGTATCTCTTGACTTGACTGAGCTGGAGATATATTGAGCTCAGTTTCACTACCTGACAAAGTTAGCAACTCTACTGGCTCCCTTTTGACTTCTATTTCACTTATTGATTGCATCCCTGCACTCTCATTTAAATTAAAGTCATAATTTACTGGTGACAAATTACGTTCTAGTTCAATATTTGAGGGATTAATGGAACCATCCTCATTAAACTCAATTCCTGATCCTGAGGATTCTTGGTCAGAGACCGGTTCCCTTCTGAAATGTACACTACTTTCCATATCTTTTAGTTTGTTAGCAGCAGTTAATAAATATTTTAAAAGTCTTTGACTTAACTTAAATGCTTGATTTCGACGAATGATGTCGTCGCGGTGTACCAGCAATCGTGATGCGACGCGTCGCGACGTATTGAAGGCAGCAGCAGCAGCTGTAGCGTCGAGTACCGCCACAGGAATCGCCTACTGCAATAGCTCCAGGGGGGGGGGGGGGGGGGGGGGGGCAGCAAGGCACCGTTGACCGCTCGGCGCAGCCGGCAGCTGTCTCGCAGATCAGCGCAGCTCCGCGATGACGCACCGTCTTCCTTTAGTCTCAGCGCCGTCGGCAGCCGCGATCCAGCATCGTCGCCTTCCTCACCATCGTCACTAACCATCGTACAGCGGTAGACACTTATTGTTTATACACTACACCCGCCTTTACTGGTAACACTGTTCCCACACTAGTTCAATTCAGTGTCCTGTTATTGCCTACCGAGTTCGTTAATTTATACCAATCGCTTTCACACATCGAGCACTTTTATTTGCTTTTAATTCAGTTTTCCCGGCCGATAAGCACCATATGTGGGGCGGCGAAGAAGTTGTCGAATGAGTTGTTTGAATGTTCATTTCACGTAACAGACTATTGCCGATGCAACATATGTGGGACGGTGAAGAAGTCGTTGTTTAATGTTGAATGAAAGTTGAACATTGCCACCTTAAATCACGCGAGCCTGGCAACTAATTTGGTGGCCAGTCAGAAAGCGAAGGGAAACTTACTGACCTTAGTTCCCAGTCTGCACGGCCACATTCCTGTACAGCCCAGCTAAACGAAAAATATCCATAGTTCTTCACGGGATTAGGGCTGCTTCAATAAAATTTTAAAGTTCCAAACAAGATTTTATTATCTTAAAGGCTCACACAAATTACCCGAAACTTCTGAAAATGCTAAAGACATTAAATATTGTTAATTCAGCCAATCGTTTAATAGTTCAGAGGCGACTTCTACAGCAAGTCCCTCCCGAATAGTTCATTACTCTAACTAACGGTGCTCTATTAATAGTTCGCAATAACGTTAAAAAAAAAAGATTAATGCTCGCCTTAAAAGTGGAGTTAGTCACCACTTGCCACGCGGAATTATACTTCACACGGACGGCACAATAACAGTTTGTTACCGAAGTCTAAACGATCCAGGACGGTGTACAGTCCTCGCGATTTTCAATGTCCGTTTACATTGCTAAGTACGCGCATGTCACAGCCCGCTATGACGTCACCCGAGGCGAGGCGCGATCGGACGTTAAGCTCGCGTGGACTAGGCGTTGGTCTAATGCGGAGTGAGCTTCCTACTGCCTCTGCCGCTCTTTTTATATAGCTCCGGCGCGTACCGCCAAGAGAGCATCTGTTCTTTCCGTTCCTATGCAGATGCCTGTGCCTCCAAATGATCGCTATCTCAGGCACATAATCTTAAATATCACATTTAATAATAGCTTTACAAACTTCTCAATTTTTGTATACATACATCTGAGCAGTACAGAAGCACGTAGAAAATCTCAGCCCGCTAAAATTAAAACTTTACTCTCTAGAATTTTTACAATGGAACTAACGGTAGATTGTTACCTCTGAACCATAGCTTTATCAAGACTTGTATCAGCTGTTAATTATGCTACAAGACTAAAACTTGGTGTAGCTTTGTTAATTGTCCTATCTGATCATTGGTCTTAAAGAATTTGTTTTATCATTAAAATTTAAAGTACTTAATCTATAATGCTTATGTACATTTTACTCACAAAAGTAGTTTTTACTAAATTACTAAAAAACTAGAAGAGGTAACTGATTGTGGTATTTCCATTATTATTATTAGGGTGAACTGAAGCATCCTACCAATTTTCAATATTGTAGCTCTATTATTTCGCGCCTCTGATTTTTCCGAAAAACGCGGATTCTGGAGTCAATTTTAGTTTTATGGTTTTGGAAACCAGCACCACTCATTAATGACTTCTTACTGCACCTTCTCACCAAATTTTGGCTTCCTAGCGTCATTATTTAGCGCCTCCTATTTTTCTTTCAAAACGTGAATTTTACGTAAACTACTAATTTTATAACATTAAGATTTGTTACCTGAAACATTATTACATAGAACTATACTTTAACAAAGTTTTACACACAAATCTTAATTTTTACTTTTATGTTAAATGTGGTGCAATACTATATGCAGGCGCGTTACGATGACGTGACGCTACTAGCAGTGAACTAGGGTAAGTCCCGTGCACTCGCTCGCCTCTGTATCTTATACATGATACAGCGCTTGCTTTGCTTCAAAATGACGTCCATCTAGTACGAAACCAAATTGATAAACACCAAAAGAGTACTATTCCGGTTATATGTAGCATACACAATCTTGCTTAATAATCCTACAGGCGTATTATACCTTCATGAAATATTACGTTTCTGCATGCCGTTAGTTTCTGATGAAGCAACGATATTATTATTTTTACGCCTTATTTACATTCCGTTACGATCCAGCGACTGTATTATTCGCAGCCTGAGAATTCATCATTTTATTCCAATTTTGCAAATGTATTGCGAACCTATTCTTTTTATGTATTTGTACTATCTTTTGCTTTCCAAAGGTTCTTTCTTTTACCCAAGTCCGACTCAATACAGTTATGGCTTAAATGGTTCTGAGAACTATGGGACTTAACTGCTGAGGTCATCAGTCCCTAGAACTTAGAACTACTTAAACCTAACTAACCTAAGGACATCACACACATCCATGCCCGAGGCAGGATTCGAACCTGCGGCCGTAGCTGTCGCGCGGTTCCATACTGTAGCCTCTAGAACCGCTCGGCCACCCCGGCCGGCTAATCTCGATATCCACCAATATTTTGTAATACATATTACGTTTCAACATTATGAATGACCTTCAAGAGGACGGTGCATTGGTACACAGTCAACTCGGATTTAGAAAAAACCACTAGACTTTTACTCACACCAAGTCTTGAGTGCTATCGACAAGGGACTACAAGTTGATTCTGAACTGTTAAATTTCCAGGAGGGTTTCGACACCATGCCCACAAGTGGCTTGTAATCACTTAGCTTTCATATGGAATATCGTCTTACTTATGCGATTGGATTGGTGATTTCCTGTCAGAGGAATCACAGTTCGTAGCAACTGACGGAAATTCATCGAGTGAAACAGAACTGGTTTCTGGCATTCCGGAAGGTATTTTGTAGGTCCTCTGCCGTTCCCTGTTTTCATCAACTATTTAGTAAACAGTCGGCAGAAGGTGTGTGGAGTGATCGCAGTATCAGACAGAAATCTGCACATACCAGTCTTTGAATTCTCGTCCCGTATATTGACCGGAGCCGACGTTGGGATCGTCCTGCATTCGGTCAGTGGATTCAGGATGCCGCAATACAGCACTATAAAATAACAGTTTGGAAATCAGGCGGTGAAAGGTGTTTGATATGACACACTTTTTAGGAAACAATATGATCTGCCGTTTTAGGTTGTTTGCAGGTGATTCTGCCGTTTATCGTCTAGTAAAGTCATCAGACGATCAAAACCACCTGCAATACATTTTATATAAGATATCTGTATGGTACGAAAATTGGAAATTAACCGTAAATAATGAAAAATGTAAGGTCATTTACATGAGTGCTAAAAGGAGTCCTTTAAAGTTAGGTTACACTATAAATCAATCGTATTTGAAGGCTGTAAATTTAACTAAATATCTGGGAAGTACAATTACGAACAACTTAAAATGGAAAGAACACACAAAAAATGCTGTGGGGAAGTCGAACCAAAAACTGTGTTTTATTGACAGAAATCTTAGAAGAGACAAAAGATCTAATGAAAACAGTTTGTCCGTCCTCTTTTGGACTACTGCTGCGTGATGCGGGATCCTCACCAGATAGGATTAAAGGAGCACATCAAGAAAGTTCAAAGAAGGGAAGAACTTTTAGTTCTATCGAGAAATAGTGGAGAGAGTGGCACGTAATACAGAATTTGGGGTGGAAAATATTAAAACAAAAGCGTGTTTCGTTGCGGCGGTATCTTCTCACAAAATTTCCATCACTTCTCCTCCAAATGCGAAAATATTTTGTTGATGCCGACCTACATAGGGAGAAACGATCATCATCATAAATTAAGGGAAATGAGAGCTCTCACTGGAGGATGTAGGTGTTCTTAGAGAGTGGAATAATAGAAAATTGTCTGCCTCCGTAGCGTAGCGGTAGCGTTTCCGTATACCACGCAGGGGGCCCGGCTTCGATTCCCGGCAGGGGACTGGGTGTTGTGTGTCCATCATCATTTCATCATCATTGACTCCAAGTCACCGAAGTGGCGTCCACTGAAAAGGACTTGCAATACGGCGGCCTAGCTCCCCCGGAGAACAATGCCATGCGATCATTTCATTTTTTCAGTGGGAAATTGTTTCGACGAACCATCTGCCAGGCACTTAAGTGTGATTTGCAGAGTAATCATGAAGGTTAGAAATGTAGACCCCAAAAATTGGCTGCCTAACTCAGTTCAAAATTGTGAAGAAGGCAACTGCGTACCACATCCAACAGGGGCATAGTAGGTAAAGTACTGTAGTGTTCTAAACAATCTTCGGGTTAATGACTGCTTTACATTTATGAACTCCAATTCATAGTACTAAACGCCTAAATCAGTGGAGGTATGCCAAAGAAAGATCGCCTTATAGACTTACGCCAACATTGTCAGACTATTGTTTCCCATTGCCACTTGTTCTTAAATTCTGCCATGTGTACGCAATGACTGTTTTAAACAGTAACTGTAGCAGTGCTTTCGTGATTAATACAGAATCAGGACGGCGTTTTAGATTTTTTCTGGCCTTACAATTCTAGAGCAGAGTTTGCGCTGATCTGAAACTTCTTGGCAGCTTAAAACCGTATGCCGGACCAACACGTGACCTTTGTCTTTCTCGGGCAAGTTCTCTACCAGCTGAGCTAGCCAAGCTCGATTCCAGACCAGTCCTCACACGTTTACCTTCTCCAATACCTCGTCTCCTACTTTACAATTTTCACAGGAGCTCTCCTGCGAAACTTGCAGGACTGACACTCTTGGAACAAAGGAGACTGCGGAGACATGGCTTAGCCACAGCCTGGGGGATGTTTCTAGAATGAAATTTTCGCTCTACAGCGGAGTGTGCGCTGGTACGAGACTTTCTGGCAGATCAAAACTGTGTGCCGGACTGAGACTGGAACTCTGGACCTTTGCCTTTCGTAAGGTAAGTGCTCTGCCAAGGAGGAGATGCGGTACTAGCGGAAGTAAACTGTGTGGACGGGTACCTCAGTCCATAGAGCACTTACCCGCGAAAGGCCGGGTCCCGAGCTAGTCTCGGCCCGGCACACAGCTTTAATCTTCCAGGAAGTTTGTGTTTACTACACATTTCAATAAACATGCAGATAAGTATGAATTGTGACAAGGTTACTTACGATATCCAGCATATTCCTTAATGCGGACTGACGAAACTGATGTTCAGTCTACGTCCTCTTGTTGAATTATGAGAACGTATTTTACTATGTTCGGTCGGTTTCAAAATTCTCCATCTCACAGCATTCACCAGGGAGCTTTTAGAGTAGGAGAATGATAGAGTTAATCACTACAACCAAAATTCGTCTGGAGAAAATATCGCTTCAACGAGCCCAATTATAATCACATGTGATCCTTTATAATTCATTCTTTAGACTATAACCAGAACGTTTAGTACACTCGTGTATGGTGCAGGCTGACGTTTTGTTATTGCAGCAGAAGTTAGTGTATGGGGCAACATACACGGCGGACGTCGGCTTCAAGTTTGTGACGTCATGAAAGCTCCCGTCATTACACATTTCCGCAGCTAAAACTGTCGGACGGTCTGAGTTGCTGGTTGTGTAGGTAACAGCACACAGAGACAGCAAATATTTCCAGTATTCCGCATAATTACTGACTGAATTTACAAATGTAAAACACTGTCTCACTCTACTCATTAAGAGGTGTAATCTTGTTTTAAAGGTTCAACACAATAAGTGCAGCAATAGAGTCAGAAACTGTAAGTGTGTCGTGACGCAGCGTAACTCACTGCACGCAAATCACCCAGATTATATTTATCCAGTACTTGAGAATGACCGCACATTGCGACTTCCAATAAACTCTACACGTAATTTCAAACATTTTCCAGAATTTTTCTCTTTGACTCGCTACACAAAATGATCGAAGAAAATACGTTTATTATTTAATACGTTTTCGCGGATCACACAGTATAGCTTCGGATTCAGGCACATCTTCATTTTTACAAGTGTACTACAAACTCTATTCCCAACATATTTTGCAGGCGCTCTCCATATATATAGCTCAATGTGCCTGGAAAGTTATACTATTGTTCATAGGAGTTTACGAGATTCGACGTCACGAACAGCTCACTGCGGAAAAAACACTTTTATAAACTAATCTGACGTTTGAAGCAGTTTTATGCATGGGAGATAGATTCTTTAAGGAATCGGGGTGGGGTGGGGGGGGGGGGGGTAATTTACTGGTATTTTATTGTCAGAACCCAATAATCTAATGTAAAACGTTTTCTCAACTTTTTGTCGCTTATGCGCTCCACGGCAAACGTTTAATATAGTACTTCATTTGTAAAATACCCAGATGTTCCAAGCTGTTTTCTAGGAGATTGTAATAGTTCCATCCGGCCACTGCGTAATTTATTAATATTTACTTTATTACGTTTCGCACGTTTGACCAATTTCGCACTTACAGGCAACTCTAAAGCGCTATCTTCGCCGACAACATGTTGTGATAATCCTAGTAAAGCGGCACACATGGTAGTTCCGAAAGCGACACACACATATTACAAGGGTCATGATAAAAATATAATAAGTAACAAGATTTTTTTCCATGGTCATCCTCCGCAGCAAGCACTAAAATATTTATTTTGTAAATAAAAACTGCCTTTCCTTGCTGTGCTGTATTTTATTTCTCCCAGACGCGTTTCGTGTTTTTTCACTTAAAGGCATCATCAGTGGAATCAAGAGTGATGCAGTTTTGTGCTATCAGCGACAACAGTAGATCCCATTGCATAGTGTCTCCACTGCAGCGATGTCACTTCTTATCTTCCAATGTATGTATGCCAGAATTCGAATGAAGAACAACAGCCAACTTGAGCAACTCTGAAAGTGATGTGCTATTAGTAAGGACGCAAATTAAGTCACTTCCAGTCCAGATTCTACATCAGTTAGGTTCCTTTCAGAGTATGCTGATGCAGTATTTGCACACTTCTTATCGTATACAACTGCATGCTCGACAAGAGATGCGTACTGAAAGACTGGAAAGTTGCACGGGTCACACCAATATTCAAGAAATGCAGCTAGAATAAGCCACTAAATTACAAGCACATATAATTAATCTCGATATCAAAAAACGGTTCAAATGGCTCTGAGCACTATGTCACTTAACTTCTAAGGTCAATCAGTGCAGAGTGATGCAGTTTTGTTTTTATATCTTATTTGCAGATTTCAAAACAGCTCGGGGATCTTTTTTGTGTAAATAACTGACTGCTTAAAGTTATTCCCGTTTTGGTCGGCATCTGTGTTTCCTCTCATCTGGTCGCATGATGGAGGTCACACTACAGCTCTGTTTGCGAAACATAAACATCTTTCTATGTTTCGTTTCTCTTCCCTGTTTTCATTTTGTTTGCCCTTTTTGCCGAGATGTACTATCAGTCTTCTGTCACAAATTACAGATAATGGCTCTGAGCACTATGGGACTCAACTGCTGTGGTCATCAGTCCCCCATAACTTAGAACTACTTAAACCTAACTAACCTAAGGACATCACACACATTCATGCCCGAGGCAGGATTCGAACCTGCGACCGTAGCAGTCGCACGGTTCCGGACTGCGCGCCTAGAACCGCGAGACCACCGCGGCCGGCACAAATTACAGATAGTTTTCGATAAAATCACTTATTACGTTGCTTACGAGCACTTACGTTTTTGGCTATGCTGTATGACAATTATAGTTGTGTAAGGTTTTATTTTATTATTTTGTCGTACTTTCAACTTCAAGATAAAGATCTCATTAGCTGATCACTTCTGACACGATGTCTGCACTTGTTGTTCAGCTTCTTTTTACAATTTTTGTACAGTCACTATGAAACACATGTAAGCATGTACTAGCTCTTACAGTGTTAATGTATTAATTATTCTATTACATACTGTTTTTGCATTTTTAGTACTACCGCAATATGCTGGATACTTCTCATGTTGACACTCGCAAATAATGCGATAGGTATAAGTATCTACCATCTTTTATCTTAAAAATTTTAAAAAAACTTTTCGTCCTTAATTTTAATTCTGTTATCTAACTTCTACTTTGTTGTGGTGTATTTCCCTGTACCGCCTTCTGACGAATGGCACTAAGTGCCTGAAACCTATTACGAAATCAGATTTCTTTTGTGCAACTGGCTGCCGTTTAATTGGATGTATACAACAACAATTGCTAAAGAATACGGATAAAATACATTGCAATGTCCTTGAACACGGCTGTGTACCTCACATGAAAAGAAATGATTAAATTGCTCGTTATCATTAAGTATTTGCTTAAAGGCCAGCTGCTCCTCGTGTTGGTCGAGATCCAATGACTGTTAGCAGAATATGGAATCGGTGGGTTCAGGAGGGTAATACGGAACGCTGTGCTGGATCCCAACGGCCTCGTGTCACTAACAGCCGAGATGACAAGCATCTTATCTGCATGGCTGCAAGGGATCGTGCAGCCACGTCTCGATCCCTGAGTCAACAGATGCGGACGTTGGCAAGACAACAACCATCTGCACGAACAGTTCGACGACGTTTGCAGCAGCGTGGACTATCAGCTATGAGACCAAGGCTGTTGTTAACGTTGACGCTGCATCACAGACAAGAGCGCCTGCGATTGTGTACTCAACGACGAACCTGGGTGCACGAATGGCAAAACGTCATTTTTTCGGATGAGTCCAGGTTCTGTTTACATCATCGTGATGGTCGCATCCGTGTTTGGCGACATCGCGGTGAACGCACATTGGAAGCGTGTATTCGTCATCGCCATACTAGGGTATCACCCGGCGTGATGGTGTGGGGTGCCATTGGTTACACCTCTTGTTCGCATAGACGGCGCTTTGAGCAGTGGACGTTACATTTCAGATGAGTTGCGACCCGTGGCTCTACCCTTCATTCGATCCCTGCGAAACCCTACGTTTCAGCAGGATAATGCACTACCGCATGTTGCTGGTCATGTACGGGCCTTTCTGAATACAGAAAATGTTCGACTGCTGCCCCTGGCCAGCACATTTTCCAGATCTCTCACCAACTGAGAACGTCTGGTCAATGGTGGCCGAGCAACTGGCTCGTCACAATACGCCAGTCACTACTCTTGATGAACTGTGGTATAGTGTTGAAGCTGCAGGGGCAGCCGTACTTGTACACGCCATCCAAACTCTTGTTTGACTCAATGCCCAGGCGTATCAAGGCCGTTATTAGGGACAGAGGTGTTGTTCTGGGTACTGATTTCTCAGGATCTATGCACAAAAATTGCGTGTAAATGTAATCAAATGTCAGTTCTAGAATAATATATTTGTCCAATAAATACCCGTTGGAGTAGCAATTTCAGCGGCCAGCAGTGTAGGCCGTCAGCCGTCGACTCTTGTCTGCCGGCCGCGCTCCTCAGCCGTATCTTACAATAATGTGCTTTTAACAACTGACAGCCGATTCCAAAAACGTCAGCTAACGCTAAGGGGTCGTAAGAATGTGTTTCTCTTGCTTAGTAACAAACAAAAAAACTTGCAGAGAGAGTTATGGTATGTAGGCAGCCGCTAAACGCGCGGTAAATTCTGCGCTGCCTCGCTCTTCCACAGTCCACACGAAGCATACCCTCGTTGCAAAGGAAGGTCGGTTGGAAATGAAAGTACATGACTGGTAAAAGTGGATCGTATTTAGACATTACATTGCGAGGCACAGTTACAGAAGCGTGCACGCTGCTTGGCGGTGCATTGTCTAGACTGCCGGGCAGAAAAAATTCTTACCTGCAGCGAATGTCTGCTTGCAGCTGCGCCATTGTGGCACGTTGCATCAGAACACACTAAGGTGTGCTTAATTTTACTTGTTGGTGAATGTGCTCACCCGACCGCTGTGGCCTAGCTGTTCTAGGCGCTCCAGTCCGGAACCGCGTGACTGCTACGGTCGCAGGTTCGAATCCTGCCATGGCCATGGATATGTGTGAGCCTTAAGTAGTTCTAGGTTCTAGGGGACTGATGAGCGCAGATGTTAAGTCCCACAGTGCTTAGAGCCATTTGAACCATTTTTAATGTGGTCACGAGCCGAGGAAAGCTTGCCGCATACTTTAGGGGAAGGATGCTAATTAGTTGAACCACTGCAGGGTTATTAGAAGCGAGAGGGGGGGGGGGATATTTTATTCTTTGTCTGCCAATGGTGACAACTGACGAGCGTGCGCAAGTGGCACCTGTCAGCTCATATGATATATACAGGCTGACAATTACTGAACTACATGAAATAAAACCGTCATAACTTCTGAACTGTTTGCGTTAGTGCGTTCAAACCTGACAGTTGACCACGGGGCATGATGGGAATTAGTTTGCGCATACACGATTTGGTTTATCGAGGAAGCCGACTTTCATTTGGATGGGTTCGTCAATAAGAAAAATTGGCGCATTTGGAGGGCTGAGGATCCGCATTTCGTAATCGAGGTCTCTTCCCCCCAACGGGTGACTGTGTGGTGTGCAGTCACGGAATAATCGGTGCGTTCTTCCTTGATGGCACGGTAACTACGTGGAGGTTCAGCAAGATGATTTCATCCTCATTATGCAAAGTGACACTGATTTCGACAAGATGTGGTTCTCGAAAGACGAAGTAGGGGAGTCACGTTCTGGAGAAGCACTTTGGGGACTGCATTCTGGCTGCAGGATACCAAGAGACCACTGCCATGAGCCTCGATTGGCCACCATATTGTCCGGATCCAAGCACACGCGACTCCTTATTGTGGACCTATATTAAAGATAAGGTGTACAGCAAAAAGTTCAAAACCATTGATGGGCTGTAAACAGCCGTCCAGGACGCCATCGGCAGGAAATATATGTAGTGACATTTACATGTTGCCCGCGGTCTAAGGCGTCTTGCATGGTCTGGGCGGCTGGCCTCGTCGGAGGTGCGAGTCCTTCCTCGGGCATCGGTGTGTGTGCTGTCCTTTGCGTAAGTCAGTTTTAGTTAGGTTAAGTAGTGTGTAGGCTTAGGGACCGATGACCTCAGCAATTTCGTCCCTTAAGAATTCAGACACATTTGAACATTATATGTTGAATAAACTGTATACAGGCCGTAGTTTGTAACTAATTTACGTTTTTTTCATATAGTTCAATAACTTTCACCCTGCATGTCATGTTCGCAGCTCGTAGTCTAGTGGCTAGTGTAGCTGCTTCTCCATCATGTGGTCCCGGTTCCGGTTCCCGACTGGGTTCGGGATTTTCTCCGCCTGGGGTTTGGGTGTTCGTGTTGTCCTCATCATTTCATCAATATCATCATTCGTGACAGTGGTTACATTGGACTGTGTGGAAATTGGACTGAGTAAAAAAAATGGGACTCGGTACGGGCGCCGATGACCGTGCAGATGAGCGCCCCACAAACCAGAGATCATCGCCATCACACGCATGTCAAACGGTAATGATTTGGATTCTTGAATGTGCATTATAGAGACAGACGATCGACTTTAAGTGTGGTACATGTTTCTAGCATGTAAAATGAAATCAAATTTAGGATTTTGTAATAAAATGCAAGTATCCAAAGAGAAATGACTTACAAAATATTCAGTAAACATTTGTTATCGTGCCTCGTATAGCAGTTACCATCAGTAATTAGTATAACGTGGTAATTCGGGAGCTTAGCAATTAATAGTAAGATGGTAAAATTAAAGGGCCCTTTGGAGAAAAGAGAATCACTTGTATGAATATCAACAGCTCAGATGGAAACCCAATTCTAAGCAAAGAAGGGAAAGGAGAAATGTGGAAGGAGTATATAGAGGGTTCTATACAAGGCCAATGTGCTTGAGGACGATATTCTGGAAACGGAAGAGAATGTAGATGAAGACGAAATGGGAAATATGATACTGCGTTAAGAGTTTTACAGAGCACTGAAAGACCTGAGCCGAAACAAGGCCCCCGGACTAGACAACATTCCATCAGAACTACTGACAGCCTTGGGAGAGCCAGGCGAAATACCCTCAGACTTCCAGAAGAATGTAATAATTCCAATCCCAAAGAAAGCAGATATTGACAGATGTGAAAATTACCAACTATCACTTTAATAAGTCACAGCTGCAAAATACTAACGCGAATTCCTTGCAGACGAGTGGAAAAACTGGTACAAGCCGAACTCGGGGAAGATCAGTTTGGATTCCGTAGAAATGTTGGAACATATGAGGCAATACTGACCTTACGACTTATCTTAGGAGAAAGATTAAGAAAAGGCAAACATTCGTTTCTAGCATTTGTAGACTTAGAGAAACCTTTTGGCAGTGTTGACTGGAATATTCTCTCTCTCAAATTCTGAATGTGGCAGGGGTAAAATACAGGGAGCGAAAGGATATTTACAATTTGTAAAGAAACCAGATGGCAGTTATACAAAGAGTTGAGGGGCATGAAAGGGAAGTGAGTGACACAGGGTTGTAGCCTCTTCCCAATGTTATTCAAACTGTATATTGAGCAAGCAGTAAAGGAAACAAAAGAAAAATTCGCAGAAGGTATTAAAATCCATGGAGAAGAAATAAAAATTTTGATGTTTTCCGAAGACATTGTAATTCTGCCAGAGACAGTAAAGGACTCGGAAGAGCAGTTGAACGGAATGGACAGTGTCTTGAAAGCAGGATATAAGATGAACATCAACATAAGCAAAACGAGAATAATGGAATGTTGTCGAGTTATCTCAGGTGATGCTGAGCGAATTGAGACACTTAAAGTAGGGAGCAAAATAACTGATGATGGTCGAAGTAGAGAGGATATAAAATGTAGACTGGCAATGGCAAGGAAAGCGTTTCTGAAGAAGAGAAATTTGTTAACATCGTGTATTGATTGAAATGTCAGGACGTCGTTTCTGAAAGTATTTGTATGGAGTGTAGCCATGTATGGAAGTAAAACATGGAGGATAAATAGTTTGGACAAGAAGAGAATAGAAGCTTTCGAAACGAGGTGCTACAGAAGAATGCTGAAGATTAGATGGGTAGATCACATAACTAATGAGGAGGTAGTCAACAGAATTGGGGAGAAGAGAAATTTGTGACACAACTTGACTAGAAGAAGAGACCGATATGTAGCTCGTGTTCTGAGGCATCTAGGGATCGCATCATTGGAGGGCAGCGTGGAGGGTAAAAATCGTAGAGCGAGACCAAGAGATGAATACACTAAGCAGATTCAGAAGGATGTACGTTGCAGTAGGTAGTGGGAGATGAAGAAGCTTTCACAGGATAGAGTAGCTTGGACAACTGCAACAAACCAGTCTCAGGACTGAAGACCACAACAACAACAACAACAGTAAGATCTGTAGAGTAAGGTATGGTAAAATGTCGAGGTCGGGAAGTGCGTCCATTGCGTAGTTTTTGTCCTGAACAGCGCTGTTGCCTACAGAGAGTTGCCTGATACTCATCGCCATAGTTTCCAAAAAATGTTCAAATGTGTGTGAAATCTTATGGGACGTAACTGCTAAGGTCATCAGTCACTAACCTTACACACTACTTAACCTAAAGTATCCTAAGGACTCGAACTTCCGCCCGGACCAGCCGCACAGTCCATGACTACAGCGCCCAGACCGCTCGGCTAGTCCCGCGCGGCCAATAGTTGTCACAGAGATTGACAGAGGATACGTGACTGTAGGAAAAACGCTTTTCGTTTGTGAGACATCTCACGTAATATGAGTCATTTATGGAAAGTAACGTTTGTTTTGCAACACGAATGTTTAGACAGCGTCAAGTGGCGCTCCTTATTTCAGTTAGGAAATTTCTTCTGTTGATCACATGCGCCCTCCTGGCGTCCGATCGGGAAATCTGGCCACGCTACTTGAGGTGTTTACATTGATAAGGATTCGCTACTTCCAAAAAGAACGAATACCAAAAGAGACAAAACTGAGTTCTAAACAAAGCTATCGCCCGTCATTCTATCACCTTGTGACAAGTTTCAATTAATTCAGTTGCAGTGTTTGAAACAATCTCTGTGTCGTTACATTTGACACAATACGGAAGTCTGATTGAAAACGGTCTGATGCAGCCCTTCAGATAGAAGGTGTGAAGGCGCCTAGAAAACGTGCGTGGAAATCAGAAAACAAAACATTGGATCCTGTTGCGCTGGATAATGAGAATTGGTCACGAAATACACACAAAGTTTCAGTTTCAGTGCTTTTATTTTCTCCTTCAGTTGAAAATATTTGTGACATGTAGACTCGAAATGTACCGGGTGATCAAAAATTCAGTATAAGTTTGAAAAGTGAATAAATCACGAAATAATGCAGATAGAAATTGACATTTAGAACCAAAAGAAATACAAAAGTTCCAAAAATGTCCGACAGATGGCGCTTCATGTGATCAGAATAGCAATAATTGGCATAACAAAGTAAGACAAAGCAAAGATGATGTTCTTTACAGGACATTCTCAGTATGTCCACTATCGTTCCTCAACAATAGCTGTAGTCGAGGAATAATGTTGTGAACAGCACTGTATAGTATGTCTGGAGTTATAGTGAGGCGTTGGCGTCGGATGTTGTCTTTCAGCATCCCTAGAGATGTCCGCCGATCACGAATCACTTGCGACTTCAGGTAACCCCAAAGCCAATAATCGCACGGACTGAGGTCTGGGGACCTAGGAGGCCAACCATGACGAAAGTGGCGGCTGAGTACACGATCATCACCAAACGACGCGCGCCAGAGATTTTTCACGCGTCTAGCAGTTTTTTTTTTGTTCTAATAAAACCCCATGTCAAGCATGTGTCAATTTTTACCTCTATCTTCATTATTCTGTCGTTTATTAACCCTAGGACGCCCAAGCCTTTTTTCTAACTTGGAAGGAGGGGGGGGGGGGGTTTCGGCGAACCCACAGGTATTAAATAAGTTTACTGACGAAAAATTACAACTTTCAAAATGGTTTATGTATTTTAACTAAGGCATTGGCTTTTAAATGTTGTTAATTGTTATAAATATTGGATTGACTGAATAAAAAATTGACATATTACAATACAAAATGGAGATGTGTTCATATACAATAGACTACTCTGAGTCCTCAACTGTAAAGCAAGGGAAAAACTTCACGTTTTTTTCTGAATGTGTGTTAACACGTGTTTATGACACTGTCCACAATACTGTTTTGGTTTACTTAGTTTGTTGCACTTCTGCTTCTTTGTTTTAGCTTCTCTTACACAAATGTGGCACCGACCTTTCCCTACAGGAGGCTGACGTGCTTCTGTTGTCACTTCTTTGATTTTCTTTTGTAGAATAGTCTTCATTGATTGAAAAATTTTGTTAAGTAACCCTCTTGCATTGGCACTTCTTTCTTCTACATGCAATCTCACTAGTTCCAGCGCCCTCTAAACAAGCTGAGCATCTCATCAGTGGTGAGGTGGACACCTGTTTTATACAGTAATGGAAACATATCATTCACTTTGTTGAAAACATCACGGATTGCTGTGAACTTCTCTGTTTCCCTTCTTAGCTGGCGGCTACTTTTGTCATCAAACCTTATGATTGCAATAAGTTCGTTGAAACGTTCTCTTGCCATAATAGCCTTGTAAACTGACCGACCCATTCGTTCTGACAAAAGAGCGTGTACACCGACAGAATTGTCCTTATTTGCCCCCATAAGTATCAGGATTCCTATAAAGGCATACAATTCTTTCTCATTAGACAAAGTAACATTTCGCCTAACTGCCTCTTCATTTGAATGTTTTACTATAACATCCATGATGTCAGGCGTAAGAAGTAACTTAAAGGCTTCTCGAGATGAATGGCACCAGCTGCAGTTACTCCTGCCTGCTGTCTTACTATATTAGCGACAGACCTCCGAGGAATTCTTGGCTGTGTGGTTACGTACCTTGTTCCCGACTTGGCCACAATAACATCCTGATGGTCACTGCCTGAAGCTGAGCTACCTTCATCTTCTCTAACATCCACATCACTTTCCCAATCTGAACCATACTCCATAACACCATCCTCATATTCACTTTCACTCCGCGAGTAAGAATCTTCATCTAAAATTCATTCAGAACTCTTTCTAGAGTCGAGTGACGTATACTTTTAGTGATAGCTAAGTCTGGGTGTGAACAGTAGGGAACTGCACTAACTCACTGCAAGTTTACAACGTAAATAACAGCTGATTGACATCAACAATCACTTCTTCTGAAAGTTAACCGATTGTTGTATCAAGAATACCAACAATCAAGAAACTAACTTGCACTGTTATAGAGATGCGAAATGTGGAATAATACTAAGGGAAATTTTCTATAGCATGGAAGCCCAAGGGGGGAGGGGGGGGGGTTGTTGGACCCATAATAAGTTTATTTATTTTTTCTTTCAGAGCAGGAATTTTCTATAAAATGTATTGACACTAACGTTTCATAAAATAGCCAACAAACAATAACTCAAAGGGAATATGTAGTATGAAAGTTGGGCAAAAGCAGGGGACATAAAAAAATTGTGGGTTCAAGGAAGCCCCCCCCCCCCCCCCTTAGGCGTCCTAGGGTTAAGTTTTTGTATTTATACTGACTTTTTGATCACCTGGTATTTAAGCTCTAAGGTTGCACCAGTAACCACGGTTTGTTGGAACCTGAATTTCTGAGTGGAGATTCCCCCCCCCCCCCCTCCCTCCTCTCCGGCCTATGCGGCCCCCTTGTCCTTTTCCCCAGGTGTGACCCTCACAATGTCAGCGTTGACTCTTGAACAAAGATGTTTGCCGGCCACGGCACTGGGGGGAGCCAGCGGCAGCTTTCGGGCGCTGTGTGGGTGGGCGCAGGACGGCCCCGAGGCGGGTTCGCACGGCGAATCTGTTGCGCCCGCGGCGCGGCGGGGGCGGTTTTTCACGGCTCCGTGGGCCGCGAAGGCGGCCTGCCGCTCGCCCGCCCCCGCTGCGCCGGCCGCCTTTGTGGCCGCCGCCACTCGTCGCTCGATACGGCCGCACCCCCTCCCCACCCCCACCCCCTCCCCCAGCTAGCCACAGTCCTACACACCTGCCTGACCTTTATCGGAGCCGAGACGACCGCAGCTGCTGGATATTTTCTGGCCACCGCCGACGCAGCGACGCGCTGGCCGTACTCGCAAAGCGCGCTCCAGAACCTGAGGGAGACGCTTCGCTCAAAAAGTCACGCGGCACACTTGCATGAATTGCATGACCACAACTGGGCAAACTACCGACCCTCGCAATTCAACACTACATCCCCCCCCCCCATCCCCTCCACCATGTTACACCAACGAAACAAGATTTATCCATCACAAAGGTGCCACTGCACTTGTTGTTGTTGTGGTCTTCAGTCCTGAGACTGGTTTGATGCAGCTCTCCATGCTACTCTGTCCTGTGCAAGCTTCTTCATCTCCCAGTACCTACTGCAACCTACGTCCTTCTCAATCTGCTTAGTGTATTCATCTCTTGGGCTCCCTCTACGATGTTTACCGTCCACGCTGCCCTCCAATGCTAAATTGGTGATCCCTTGACGCCTCAGAACATGTCCTACCAACCGGCATCGCCCGCGTCCACGCCTCGCCCCACCACCCAGACCGCAGGCTCCTTCTTCCATCTTGTGCACGCCCCTCCCCACGACGGCGGCCTACTCGGGTCTCCCGATCGCGGTCCGCATTCGACCTTCTCTCGTCACTCGAGTCCTTCCCCCTTCCCCCATCCTTCCGGCCCTCTTCTTTTCCCCCTCCTTGGTCCCTTCCGCGCTTGCGGCTTTGTTCGGATCTGTCCTCCGATTCCAAGTCCTCCGTTCCACCTGCCAGTATCCGTCAACATTTCGTGGCTCTGCTTGCCTCGTTTCGCGATGCACATGTAGTCTACACCGATCGTTCTGTGGTCGATGGACGCACTGGGTTTGCTTTCGTCCACGGCGACTACGTTGAGCAGCATTTCCTGCGATGTGGGGAGTCGTTTGTCATACGCAGTGACTCCCTGAATGGATTCCAAGCATTCGTCCAGCGTTTTTCTCGGGACCCTTGGTGCGCGGTATTCAAGATGATGTTTTTGCTCTCGCAGAGTGTGGTCGTTCAGCGACACACATCGGCATTCCAGGAAACGAACGTGTCGATCGGTTGGCCAAGCAGGCCACCATTTCGAACCCCTGGAGCTCGGTCTCGTGGAAAGAGACCTCTGGTCAGCGCTACATCGCAAGGTCAGCGATGTCTGGAGCTGTTAATGGTCTCTCTTGAACACACCAAATAAGCTCCGAATGGTCAAGTGGTCCACGGCCGTATGGAACTCATCTTTGAGGGGCACGCGTAGGGACTCAGTCCTTCTCTGCCGCCTCCGAATTAGACACACGCGGTTGACCCACAGCTATGTCTTGGGTCGTGAGAACCTGCCCAAGTGTCGCTGTGATGCAGGGCTGACAGTGGTCTATCTTGTGATGGACTGCCCCCTTTTACCCCCTTGCGGCAGTCCTTTACTTTACCAGCTGCACTTCCTTTAATTCTCGCTGACGATTCCTCTATAGCTGACTCAGTTTTACGTTTTATCCGTGCAGCTGGGTTTTATCACTCCCTCTAGCGTGGGCGCTCTCGCATGATTTCTCAGGCTACACCCACTCCAGCAACTTTTAATTGTGACGTGGATGCCAAAATACTGTCTTTATGGTAACAAGTTGTGTTGGTACTTCTATGAACGCTTTCCAACTACAACGCTTCGTTTGTAGTTGAGTAGTTCACCTTCTCCCTGATCCATCAACCACTATAGTCTGTTTTACTCTAATCAACTATTTGCTCTGCTCCTTATAAGTGTCCTCTATTTTGTCTTACTGCGGTGTTCATTTTAGCCCTGTACCCATCGGTGTTCCCTCCCTCCCTCTGGGTGCACAGGTTACGCTTGTACTCTATAGGCCTTTTACAACTATATCTGTTTGGAACTGGAGACTGAGGACTTCGATATTTGGACCCCATAAAACCCCAAAACCAACCAACCAACCAACTAACCAACTGGTCCCTTCTCTTCTTGTCAAGTTGTGCCACAAACTCCTCCTCAAATCTATTCAATACCTCCTCATTAGTTATGTGATCTACCCATCTAATCTTCAGCATTCTTCTGTATCATAACATTTCGAAAGCGTCTACTCTCTTCTTGTCCAAACCAATTATTGTCCATGTTTCACTTCCACACATGGCTACACTCCATACAAATACTTTCAGTAACGACTTCCTGACATTTAAACCTATACTCGATGTTAACAAATTTCTCTTCTTCAGAAACGCTTTCCTTGCCATTGCCAGTCTACTTTTTATATCCTCTCTACTTCGAACATCATCAGGTATTTTGCTCCCCAAATAGCAAAACACCTTTACTACTTTAAGTGTCTCATTTCCTAATCTAATTCCCTCAGCATCACCCTACTTAATTCGATTACATCCCATTGTCCTCGTTTTCCTTTTGTTGATGTTTATCTTATATCCTCCTTTCAAGACACTGTCCATTCAGTTCAACTGATCTTCCAAGTCCTTTACTGTCTCTGGCAGAATTACAATGTCATCGGCGAACATCAAAGTTTTTATTTCTTCTCCATGAATTTTAATACCTACTCCGAGCTTTCCTTTTGTTTCCTTGACTGCTAGCGCAATATACATATTGAATAACATCAGGGAGAGACAACAACCCTGTCTCACTCCCTTCCCAACCACTGCGTCCGTTTCGTGCCCCTCGACTCCTATAACTGCCATCTCGTTTCTGTACAAATTGTAAATATCCTTTCCCTCCCTGTATTTTACCCCTGCCACATTTAGAATTTGAGAGAGAGAATATTCCAATCAACAGTGCCAAAAGGTTTCTCTAAGTCTACAAATGCTAGAAACGTAGGTTTGTCTTTCCTTAATCTTTCTTCTAAGATAAGTCGTAAGGTCAGTATTGCCTCATATGTTCCAACATTTGTACGGAATCCGAACTGATCTTCCCCGAGTTCGGCTTGTACCAGTTTTTTCGTTCGTCTGCAAAGAATTCGCGTTAGTATTTTGCAGCTGTGACGTATTAAACTAATAGTTCAGTAATTTTCACATCTGTCAATATCTGCTTTCTTTGGGATTGGAATTATTATATTCTTCTTGAAGTTTGAGGGTATTTCGCCTGTCTCATACATCTTGCTCACCAGACGGTAGAGTTTTGTCAGGACTGGCTCTCCCAAGGCCGTCAGTAGTTCCAATGGAATGTTGTCTACTCCGGGGGCATTGTTTCGACTCAGGTCTTTCAGTGCTCTGTAAAACTCTTCACGCAGTATCGTATCTCCTATTTCATCTTCATCTACATCCTCTTCCATTTCCATAATATTGTCCTCCAGTACATCGCCCTTGTATAGACCCTCTATATACTCCTTCCACCTTTCTGGTTTCCCTTCTTTGCTTAGAACCGGGTTTCCATCTGAGGTCTTGATATTCATAGAAGTGGTTCTTTTCTCCAAATGTCTCTTTAATTTTCCTGTAGGCATTATCTAACTTGCCCCTAGTGAGATAAGCCTCTATATCCGACATTTGTCCTCTAGCAATGCCTGCTTAGCTATTTTGCACTTCCTGTCGATCTCATTTTTGAGACGTCTATTCCTTTTTGCCTGCTTCATTTACTGCATTTTTATATTTTCTCCTTTCATCAAAGAAATTCAATATTTCTCCTGTTATCCAAGGATTTCTACTAGCCCTCGTCTTTTTACCTACTTGACCCTCTGCTGCCTTCACTACTTCATACCTCAGAGTTACTGATTCTTCTTCTACTGTATTTCTATCCCCGATTCGTGTCAATTGTTCCTTTATGTTCTCCCAGAAACTCTGTACAACCTCTGGTTTAGTCAGTTTATCCAGGTCCCATCTTCTTAAATTCCCACCTTTTTGCAGTTTCTTCAGTTTCAATCTACAGTTCATAACTAATAAACTGTGTTCAGAGTCCACATCTGCCCCTGGAAATGTCTTACAATTTAAAACCTGGTTTCTAAATCTCTGTCTAACCATTATATAATCTATGTGATAACTTAGACCTGATAAAAGTTTTTAATATTTGTCCTTAATCCACCTCATTTAACAATAAGCATCACGTTTATACCATTAAAACACTGTATTTTTCCATCCCTTGTAACGCGGAAACTATTAGTCCCATAGAATTTTTTTTTAGATCTTAGTTTTGTACTGGGATACGTTTTCGCTATAAGCCGTGGATTTCGAGTCATTCACGAAACCAAACAGTGGTTCTTAAAAGCTCCTCCCTTCCTCCCAATCCGAACAGTCACATTCCTCTGGTGGCAATTTTTTGTTTGTTGTTCATGACAATCCCTCCTACCACCGTAGAAAAATTTGACTACCCAGTATTCTTTCCCTAACTCTCCTTCGTTGACTGGATTGGTTTAAATGGCTCTGAGCACTATGGGACGTAACTGCTGTGGTCATCAGTCCCCTAGAACTTAGAACTACTTAAACCTAACTAACCTAAGGACATCACACACTTCCATGCCCGAAGCACGATTCGAACCTGCGACCGCAGCGCGGTTCCAGACTGTAGCGCCTAGAACTTTATTTCTTGTTAAGTGTGCAATGATACCCAATTCTCCCACATTGTACCTATTACACAGCGCTATAACGTAAAAAGTGAATCATCGGATTCATTCTTTTCACTTTTTGTAATTTTTTTCCTCGTACATGAGATTTTAGATTTTCTGCTATCTTCTTCTCTTCACATCACAATCACTGTATTCTCCACAAGAAACCTCCCAGAATGCTTTTTTCCTTGCAACGTGATGAACAATCCTTTCAGGATGGAAACAACGTCTGTCAGCCTTGA